>NC_056725.1:584759667-584804667 GCF_019279795.1 Protopterus annectens
GGAAAAGAAGGGAATATTCTGAGAAATGGCATCTCAGACGTAATATGTGTAAGTCCAATCTTTTGGCCATTCAGTCTCTGCATTTCAGGACTCACTCTAGTGGGTCCCAACATTGCAAATGGCCTCATAGTTCATAGGTAGATACTAGGCTATCGGCCCAAGGGCCTAAGTAAGCCTAGCAAACAAGGTTCCATGGTTTACACCACCCAAGAAAGTTATTTTCCTGTGCCACTGTTGAGCAGAGACACAGAAGTGATCCCCGGGGTGTATTTCCTATTTCTCATCCATTCATCAAGATTTTTCTTGGAGTGCTAATGAAGATCTTTGCTTGACATAGATGGGTAGCTTGTTCCAGAGTATAAAAAGTCTCTGGGACAGGAATCTATCCCTCCAGCGTGTCCTGTTTATTGTGGTGACAAGGTTTAGGTCCCTAGAGCATGTAGCTCGGAGGGATTGGGATTTCTTTAGGTGTAGCATGTCCAACAGCTCTGGGTTTGACATAGCTTTATATGTTAGGCAGAGATCACCTCAGAGTAGGTGATATGCTATGGAGTAAAGCTGGAGTTTTTTGAGGCAGTCAGTGTAGGGCATTTGTTTGAGGCCAGTAATCCTCTTTGTGAGGTACTTCTGTGGCCTTTCCAGCTGCTGCAGATGTCTTGTGAGGTACATTCCAAAAGGGGCTTTGAACTCTATAATGGGTCTAATGAGTGTCGAGTAGAGGGGAACAATGACCTCTTTTTTCCTGGACGAGAACCCTTTTATGATGAGGTGTGCCACATAGAAGGACTTCCTGACTATTGTGGCGATGTGAATATCAAAGGAGAGACTACTGTCCACCTGGGTCCCAAGGTCTCCTATCACAAATTCGGTGTTAAGTAGATTGCTGCCTATGTGGTAGTTCATGGGTACAGAGTTTTTACCAAAGGGGATGACACTGCACTTTTTGGCATTGAGCTTGAGGCCATGGCTTTGACACCGGGCATCTGTCACAGTGAGGCCCTTCTATAGGATGTCCACATCATTTGGGGACTTGACTATGGCTCCTAGTTTGCAGTCATCTTCGAACTTCGTTAGCCAGAGGCCATCTGTGTTAGCCTGTACATCAGAGAAGTAGATACCAAACAGGAGAGGTCCCAGGACGGAACCCTGTGGTACTCCACTTGTCACTGCTTTGAGGTCAGATTTGGAGTCTGCAACTTTTACAGGGTGGGTTCTGTCAGTGATCCAGTTGGCAACCCATCTTGTGACATAGGGATTTATACCTAGTTTAGTGAGTTTAGCTATAATTCCAGAATGGGGGATGGTGTCGAAAGCCTTGGCGAGGTCAAGATAGGCTGTGTGAACCACCTTTCCCTCATCCATGGCTTTGGTGACTGCCTCAAAGAAGTCGATCAGGTTCAGGAGGCATGATCTGCCTTTCACAAACTCAAACTGGGTAGGATCCAGAGTTTGGAGTTTACCAATGTCTTTGTTCATGAGGTCCATGATGATACGTTCCATGGCCTTGCAGACCAGGCTCATCAGGCTAATAGGGCGATAGTTCCCAGGATCAGTGGTGGCTCCCCCTTTGTGGAGTGGGATAATTGTTGCTGTGTGGCATTCAGTGGGCACAAAGCCTGATGCGGGGCTATAATTGAACATGAGGCTTAAGTGGGGAGCCAGTTCGTTCTGAAGTTCGTGTAAAACGCAGCCTGGGATGTTGTCCGGTCCCATGGATGCTGTGTTTTTGGCTTTAGGGAGTGCAGCTTTTACCTGTGTAGTTGTGATTACTGGGACTCTGCATTCTTCCTGTATAGATATGGGCCCTTTAGGGGGTGAGAGGGGGGTAAAGTTAGCACTGAACCTATCTGCCAGGATGTTGGCAAAATCAGTTGGTTCTGTAATTTTCGTGCCTATGTGCTGTAACTCAGAGCAGATCTGGGTGTTGCCATCTAGATTCTTGACATAGCCATAAAATGCTTTGTGGTTGTCCTTGGATTTAGTGGCGATTTTGTTTTCATAGCTAGCTTTGGAGTATCTTATAAGGGATCTCAGCTTCTTACTGAGGCTGACCAGGGAGCTCCTCCACTCATGGGATTTTACTCTCGTTTGCAACAGTTTCTTCCTTCTGTTGTACAGTTTGTTTATGGTAGGAGACCACCAGATTGGCTTCCTTTTTTTGAAGGTTTTGGTTCTGTTTAGGATAGCATGATCCATGCACTCATGTAAGTGCTTATAGAGTGCATTTGTGTAGGATTCAGCAGTTGTAACTGTATTGTCCATCTGCATGGGTGTCATGAAGTTCACCACTTCTGTCTTAAGAAGCATGAAGTTGGCTTTGGAGAAATTTTTTACTGTGGTTTCCTTAATGGGGGGTGGGGGCGGGATGTGGATATCAAGGGTGATAAGCTTATGGTCAGATCGGACCAAGGAGGCATTGACTTCAGGTGTGGAACACCGGTCACTCATGTTGGTAATGACTAGGTTTAGGATATTGTTGCCCCTGGTGGGGGTGTGGATAAGTTGATCTAGGGCACTGGAGTTTATGAATTCCAGAAAGCGTTGAGCTAAGGAGTTCGTACACGAGCAGTTTTCCCAGTTAATGGTGGGGTAGTTGAAGTCGCCCATTATTAGGGTGTTTGGTTGAACCCTAATATTTTCCATTACATCAAGAAAAGAGGAGTGGAAATCCTGGCACATGGTGGGGAATCTGTAGCAAACTACAATTAGGATTGCAGTTTTGCCCAGAGTTAGTCAGTTAGAATTACCAAATCTATCATCTCTCAACCAGCTATTGCCCACTCCATTACTCACCAACCAAACAACTGCCCCACCCTTGCAAACCTGATTCAAACTCACCAAAATAAAAGAACATTACGATCACTCAACAAACTCCTACTACAGGCAGCCAAATCTAACAATAACTTCAGGGATTCCCTGTACTCCAGACAAATATCAAAGTTTGGAACTCCACCCACAACACACAGTAAACAGTACCAGCATTCCCAAGTTCAAACTTATCCTCAAGGAGCACCTAACTAAAAATTGGCTTTGCTCTTGCACTACCCCAGGGTGATGCTGTCATAGCACTACAGCACTTCTCCCCCGCTTTGCAACTATTTTTTTCTTCTTCATAAGCCCTACTTCTCCTCAAACCCTTTGGACTTTCTTTGGACTTTCTTTCTTCTTTTCTCTCTTGCACTTTGTTCTCTGTTATACTTTGTACTCTAACCCTGCGCACACCACTCTGTGCACTACTAATACACAATAGTGTGCTTTTTTGTGAATACAAAATGTTAACATATTGGAACAATTCAAAGTTATTGCTTATGTCACACGTCACTTCTGTTAATCTGTTACTGTACAATGAGCACATACAGTGTTAAATATTTACTGTATGCTTTTTGCGGGTCTTTCAGAATCAATGCAATGATTTTTTTTATATTGTTACTATATAACTATATTGTGATGTAAAAGATTTGCTTTAGATTTTTTTGTAATGTACTGGAGCTTTTCTCCCAGGGCTTCTATTGAAAATGGGCTCCAGGCACAGTCAGACATTCCCGGTAAACATGTAAAATAAATAAAATAAACAAATAAATTAAAATAATTCACAGAAAAACAATTTACATTTCAACCATGCTTCACAGCTACACTGCAAGTGCTGAATAGGAACAAGCCATGCTATTCATCTTTTTACAAAGAAACAGGTGGATACCTGGAGGCTTTCTACTGGAAGGTTTCCTTACCTACTGAAGAATCTGTAGCATGTCCTCTGAAACTGAAAGGGATCAGAACCCTATCATCTAGTGTCAGACTGGGAGATAGGGGGTTGGGATGAAGTAAGCAGCCCTTGTTTTGTGTGAACAAGTCCAATTTGTCGGGTAACTTTTGGTGAAGACCCCTGGCTAGATAATAGAGAAGGGAGAACCAATGCTTCCTTGGCAAAAATGGAGTCACCAACAAGATTGTTGGCTTGCCCCAAAGGATCTTTAACAAGACCTTTGGGATTACAGGCAGAGGGGGGAAGGCATACAGAAACCTCCCTTCCCAAGGGAAGGACATGACATCTGTTCTGTAGGCCCAAGGGAAGAAATCCTTGTGCAAAAAAGCAGGAGCTGCTTGTTGTGAATTGAGGTAAATGGGTCTTATCTGAGGAATACCCTATTTGTGGACTATGTCTAATAAGACCTCCCTGTTCAACACCCATTTGTGAGGATCTTCCCTGGATTTGCTAGTCTTTGGAGGGGATGTAAGCTACCTGGAGAGAGGTTTGCTTTTATGTCCAGCTCCAAATCTAGAAGACTCAGTCTGCATAGCTGATAAGTGGGAGGGGATGAAACAAAAATTGTTTATATGCCCAGATTATTTTTGTCGTCTGTGAACAAACTGGAGTCAATGAGTGGAGCAGGATTTGCATGGCCTGAATCAGTGCCCTTATTTCCTTCACACTGATGTGTTCTGCCCTTTGATTTTTGGGGTCCATTGCCACTGGACTCTTTAGGGAACCTTTCCGTGTTCCCAAGCTAGGTCTGAAGGACTCAGTCCTGTGAAGGAACCACTGATGTGAAAGGAAGGCCGGGGTTGAGCTTTACCCAAGATATCCATCACTAAAAGTTTTTCTTCAGAAAGGGGAGATGTGGGATCCAAGTGCTCAGAAGGTGAAAATGCTGAGACCAGAGAGATTTAATGTACCAGTGGATCTTTCTCAAAGGTACTCTTGCAAAAGAAACTATGGGGATGGACACTGCCATGTGCCCCAGGGCAATGATAATTTTCATTGAAGGACAGGACTGAAGGAGCAGAAGGGACTGAAAATATATGGAGAAGGCCTGGGCCTTCTCTTGTGGTAGGAAGGCCAACATGAGCCAGAAAGACCATATTTTGTGTATCTGTCCATACTGACTTAAGTTTACCACCAACCCCAGACTCTTTAGAAGGAAGACAGTACAGCCAAGATGTTTTAACAGAATTTTCTGAGAATGTATTAGCAGGTCATTTCCTAAATTCCCCAAAAGGCAATAGCTAAGGCTAGGCATTTTAAGAAGCTCTTGGGGGCTGTAGACAACCCAAAGAGTAAAGCAGAGAACTGAAAGCATAATGAACAAGCTGGAAATCTTAAACATTTGCTGCAGGAAGGACAAATGGGTATGGGAATGTGGATATAGGCATCCTTCAAGTCCAAAGATACCAGAAAGGCTTCTGGAAGAATTCTGAGAGAGGGCACCTTCAGAAAAGCATTTACGTAGATGGGACAAATCCAGAATGGGGCTCACTTCTCATTCTCTTCTACAATACCCTTTTCCTACAAGCTGTTGGGGTGCAGACTCTACTATACTGTGTTCATGAAGACCCCAAAGTATAGGAGGTAAAAGGCTTGCCTGTTGGGGAGTGGGATACCTTTGAAAGGTGGCCTCACCATCCATTTCATTTTGTAACATTGGTGAATAATGGACAGGACCCATTTCTCTGATGTTACGAGCTGCCAAGCAGAAAGGGATGAAGTTACTCTCTATGCCAAAGAGAGGAATGGGCCTAGGAGAACTAGAGGAGGCAAAAACAGGCTGACCTCTCTAGAAAGGGAGGCTTCCCAGACTTGAGTCTATGGCAGGTTTATCCTGAAAACTTCTTTCTAGGCATTATTCTGCCCTTCTGTGCAGACCTAAGTTCCCTGCGAGAAACAGAAGTGAGGAAGATTTGTTTGACTTCTTGCATTATCTTTCCTTATTGTTGCAAGGATTTAAACAAGTCGTCAGCCTTAAGATCAAACAAGAGATTCCTATTAAGGGGAAATCCACAAGTTTAGCATCAATATCCTCAGGCAAGGACGAGGATGAAGCCATTCAAATCTTCTGATGACAGATTCGGTAGCAGCTGCTCTGGACAATGCTTCCACTACATCATAGATGCACTTGTTATCTTGTTACACGAGTAGCTTAACCCACTGTGGAAATAGCCTGTTTAATTCCAGACACTTCAAGAGAAGACATGCTTTTATTCAAATCACTCAGGATATACAACAAATATTTGGAAATTTTGTGTTTGGTAATTCACATCTCTGAAGACCAGTGTGGAAGAGGTGTAAAAGTACAGTTTTGTACCTACCATAAATGTAGATGTTCGAAGATCCACATTGCTGCAGTCCTTACACTTGGGTAGTCCGCTGTCCTCGGTCGGCCCGAATATCAAAGTATAAGGCTGACGTCGGTCAAGGCGCATTTGACTGACATCAGGACGTCAGGGTACAAATGCGCATGACCGACGTCATATCCTCAGTCTTTTCTTGCCCCAGATGTCAGAAGACCCTAAAATAAAGGTCAAAACCAAAAGACAGCAAACAACCAACCAACCACCCTTGCACTAACTATATGTACAATATATACAATATACACAATAAGTACAACCCAACCCACACAACCGCCTCTAACTACAGAGGGGAAGGAGGGAGGGTAAATTGGACTGCAGCAATGTGGATCTTCGAACATCTACATTTATGGTAGGTACAAAACTGTACTATGTTCTTCATCTCACATTGCTGCAGTCCTTTTACTTGGGTAGAATCCCAAAGCAGAGGTAAGGGAGGATGGCTAACTACAAGGAAGCAGGAGCTGCCAAAATGCCCTGCAAAACAGCAGTGGCAAAACCAGCCCTGGATTTAGAGTAAAGTGGCAGGTGATAATGCCTAGAGAAAGTATGCACTGAACTCCAAGTAGCTGCCTCCAAAATATCCTTGGTTGCCACTCCCCTCAAAAAAGCTGTTGATGTGGCAGTAGCCCTAGTGGAATGAGGCCTAATCCCAGCTGGAATCTCCTTGCCATGATGGGAATAACAGAAAGCAATGCAAAACCCAATCCACTTAGAAATAGTTTGTTTTGACACAGGCTTGCCCTGAGAACTCAAAGCAAAAGAAACAAACAACTGCTGAGACTGCCTGAACCCTTTAGTTCTGTCCAAATAATAACGCAACTGCCTGTGTACATCTAAAGTGTGCAAAATCTTTTCCCCTTTATTTTGGGGATTTGCATAAAAAGTAGGCAAATGAACAGTTTGGTTTAAAGCCACACTAGAAACCACCTTAGGCAAAAAGGAAGGATTAGAACGTAATGATACCCTATCCTTATGGAAAATCAAGAAAGGCTCAACCGCCATAAGGGCCTGCAATTCAGAAACCCTTCTTGCAGAGGTAATTGCCAACAAAAAAGCAGTCTTCCATGATAAATATTTCAACTCAGAAGTAGCTGCAGGCTCAAAAGGTTGTAGAGTGAGTTTCTCCAACACAAAATTGAGATCCCAAGCAGGAGTAGGAGCTCTTCGTGGGGGTCTTATATTCTTTGCCCCTCTAAGAAATTGCTTGAACAAAGGATGAGAAAACAATGGTGGGACACAATCATAGTGAGCCGAAATTGCTGCAGCATGAACCTTAATAGAAGAGAAAGACAAACCTTTGTCCAGTAACTCAGTAAGATATTGAAGAGCCACACTCAAATTAGGCTCAGAAACATCAAAATCTTTTGCTGCACTCCAAAATAAAAATCTCTTCCATTTATCTGCGTACACTTTCCTTGTACTAGGCCTTCTAGCTTCCAAAATCACATTCAAAACTTGTTGTGGAAGTTGAGACCCTCTATGGTTCAAAACAGAATATGCCAGGCCATTAGGTGAAGAGAGTGAAGTTTGACATTCAGCAAATGGCTGTCCTCCTGTGACAACAGGTGTGGAATCGAAGGCAAAGGCCATGGAGGCTTCCGTACCAGACTTCTCAGTAATGGGTACCAGTGCTGTTGAGGCCAATCTGGAGCTATTAAAATCATCCTTGGCTTGTCCTGTCTGACCTTTAGAAGTACCTTTGGGAGGAGGGGCAGAGGAGGAAAGGCATACACATGAAGATTGCTCCAATTGAAAGAAAGAGCGTCCACTTTCCAAGCTGTGGGATGAAACCTTTTTGTGCAAAACTTTGGCAGCTGATGGTTTAGTGGAGAAGCGAACAGATCTATGTCTGGAGTTCCCCATGACACTGTCAATTTCTGAAATACATGAGGATCCAATTTCCACTCGTGGGGATCCATAATTCGTCTGCTCAACACATCTGCTAAGGAGTTCTGTGCTCCTGGCAGAAACCTTGCCTGAAGATTGAGCTGTAAACTGAGAGCAGTCTCCCACAAAATCATTGCTTGCCTGCATAGAGGATAAGAATCGTTCCCCTTGCTTGTTGATGTACCACATGACAGTTGTGTTGTCTGTTAGAATCAACACCTGCCCTGGAAGAAGTAAATCCTTGAAAGCTATTAATGCAAACTGGACTGCTAACATCTCCTTCAGGTTGATATGTAGATGTTGTAGTCTGGCAGGCCACTTGTCTTGTATCCACTTTCCATTTAGATGAGCTCCCCAAGCTTTGTCTGAGGCATCTGTTGTTAAAATCTGACTCACCTCTGGACGGGTCACAGAGTGTCCCTTGTTTAGGTGACATTCCTGAGCCCACCACAAAAATTCCTTTTGAATGCAAGGTATTATTTGAATGACAGTGTCTAGATCCTGGCAGTGCTGTGTCCATACATTTTGAGATACCATTGCAGCTTCCTCATATGCAGTTTGGCATTGGGAAGCACCAGAATACAAGATGCCATGAACCCTAAGGCTTGAAGGACTGTCCTTGCAGTCAGCCCGGACTGATGAGATAGCTGATGGAAGTAAAGGGATAGACTCTTTTGTTTGTCCGGGGTTAAAAGGCCATCTGGGATGCTGTATTCAGTCTCACACCCAGAAAGCACATGTCCTGAGAGGGTACTAGACTGGACTTTATTTCGTTCACAGAATACCCCAGGCATCTTAGCACTGCTATCACATATTCCAAATGATGAAGAAGCTCTTCCCTTCCTTGAGCCAGAATCAGGCAGTCGTCCAAATAAGGATAGATCTGTATTCCTTTTAGCCTGAAGAAAGCTATCACTGGAGCCAGAACTTTCGTGAACACTCTGGGCACAGTAGATAAGCCAAAGGGCAATGCAGAGAACTGATAGTGAGAAGTCCCAGCTCGAAAACGCAGATACTTCCTGCAACTTAGTCTGATAGGAACATGAAAGTAAGCCTCCTTGAGATCCAAAGTTACCATCCAATGATCTTTGCCCAGCAGAGGTAAAAGCTGCTGTAACGTCAACATTTTGAACTTGGGAATGTCCAGATAAGTGTTGAGGGTAGATAAATCCAAAATTGGTCTCCACGTGTTCCCCTTCTTTGGTACTAGGAACAGGCGAGAATAAAATCCTAGGCCCACTTCTGGCATAGGAACCGGCTGTATGGCCCCTATTTGGAGTAACAGAGAAACTTGCTAGTGAGCCTCTATTCTTTGTTGAGGAGGAACGTCTGGCATGCCTTTGAAAGGAGGCAAGGTATGGAAATAAAACCTGTAACCGTGGTGTATGATATCCAATACCCATCTGTCTTGGGTAATTAAACTCCAATTTTCTTTGAAAAGTGCCAACCTTCCTCCCAAAGGTGCTGCCAGACGAGAAGGCTCTGGCAGCTGAAAAGGTAGGTCATTGGGTCTGTTTACGAAAGGACTGACCCCTGCCCTCACCCGAAGACTGTGCAGGAGAACTCCCTGTTCTAGGCCTGAAAGAGCCCTGAGCTCTGCCCCTACCACGTCTAGATCTACCCCTAGACTGGGAATCAAAAGAAGGATACGTCCACCCCTTAGTAGGCCAATTTCTACTAAACTTTGGAGGCTGGACCTGCAAAAAATCTTTAACAGTCTGCATAGACTTAGCCTTGTCTTCCATTTTCTTTAAAACTGCCTCAACAGGAGGACCAAACAACACGTCAGATTGTAAAGGAGCATCTAAAATCCTTGTTTTAACATGATCAGACAAATTTTGATCCCTTAGCCAGGCGTGCCTGCGAAGAACTGACCCAGTGGCAGCCACCCTAGACGAGGCCTGTACAGCATCAAAACCACATTTGCAAAGAATGCTTACCCACCTGTTCAGAAACATGTACTAAATCTTGCAACTCTTTACAATCAATACCTACTGCCAGAGCATCAACCTTAGACTTCAATTGTGAAAGGAGATAGTTTTGGTATTTCAACATGTGAAACTGGCAATTCAAAGCCCTCATAGCAAGAGTGGAAGAAGTATAAACTTTCTTTCCCCATCTATCCAAGGCCCTAGCCTCTTTGTCTGCAGGAACCGGATTCTTTACAACAGAAGCCTTAACACCTTTAGGCCCCTGGCTAACAGTTTCTGGGTCCGCCTAGGACTCTTAAAAGATACTTATGAGCTTCAGGCACCCTGTAATACCTATCCGCTTAACAGGAGCAGGAGGCAAAGAATCAGGATTAAGAGAAGCCTCTGAAAAACATCTTCCACTACATCCAAAACAGGAGGTATAGCCAAAGGCCTATGCTGGGGCAAATACAAAAATTCCCTAAGCCTTTTCATGGAATCGGAGAAGTCTTGACCTTCCCACTTAAAATGCTCCCTCATGGAATGAAGAGTTTCTGAAAAGAAAAATCCTCAGGAGGAGAAGCAGAAGGAGTAGAATCATCCACATCAGAATCAGAATAAGGAGAGTACTCCTGCAAGTCTTCAGCCGAAGACTCTGAAACATCTGAAGCCTGCTCAAAACCCCCAGGCTCAGGCTCCATCCTAGGTCTCTTATCAGGAGGGCATAGAACCCCTAATCAAAGTAATCAAATCTTCTGCCATTTTAAGCATATGCTTCTTGGGCACAGTTCCTGAAGAGCTAGGGGTAACACCAACTGAAGCTAAACCTGGCCTGCCCCTGGGAGAAGCCTTTGAAACAGAAGGAGAGGGCCTAGCCACCCTAGGAAGGGAGGGGAGTATAGTAACCTGAGAAGCCCCCTCAGCCTGACTTACCTCCTGAGAGGCCACATCTTGCAATAATAAAGTCTCACCCTGGGAACACAAAGAAACCTCCGGTGGAGCCACCGGCTCCACCGACACCTCTAAAGAACCTGCGTCCGGTACAGACGGTTCTTCTAGCCTAGGCTTAACTGCCTTGTCCTTGCGCTTCTTCGAAGAAGCGGGCGTCGGAGCATCCGACGGCATGTTATAATTGCACCGCTTTCCAAAGACCAACCTTGCACAATCCAACCTTCTCTTTATAGTGCGTTTATTAAATCTAGCACAAGAGCGACAGCCAACAACGTCGTGCTCAGGCCCTAAGCAAGGAATACACAAAGTATGATAATCTCTATGCGGTATCTGTTTCCCACAAGAAATGCAATTATTGACTTTTTCTGACATCCGGTAAATCACTGAGGCAAGAAAAAACTAAAATATTCCCAACTTTGAACTCGGTCTGAAACTTCGAAATCGGAAAATCTCAGAACGCCAACCGGCACTTGCAATGCTGCTTCTGCATCGGACCATGCGGCAAAAAAGACTGAGGATATGACGTCGGTCATGCGCATTTGTACCCTGACGTTCTGATGTCAGTCAAATGCGCCTTGACCGACGTCAGCCTTATACTTTGATATTCAGGCCGACCGAGGACAGCGGACTACCCAAGTGTAAGGACTGCAGCAATGTGAGATGAAGAACATCTTTCCATATCTGTCCATTGCCTTATCTTTGTTTCAGGGTAGGGCATTAACAGCAGAAAAAGTTTAAATGGCTTTTCTGTGGAAATAGAAAAAGCAGACAGATCTGTCAAGAGGATTTCTGTGTAAAAATGTTAGGTTCTATAAAGTACGCAAAGACCTATCAGGTCTCTTAGGCCCTGGAGGTTGACAAGTCAGGTTCAGTAGAAGTGGGTGCAAATGCATCCTAAAAAGCCTTCAAAACTGGAGGGACAGGTGAAGGCAAAGGGATACTAACCTGTAGTAAATTGTAATCTCTCTTATATACATCAAATATTTTCTGGATTCCCACTCAATGCTCACTAGGTGAATCAGGAGATAAAAAGTGTCATCATCATGGTCATATGACCTGGTGAGTGAATCTGGGGAAAGTAGGTCAGGGAATGTTAATCCAAATCAGAATTACCAATAATATAACTTTTTTATTTGGAGTCTTGTAGTTTTATCTCATATGTTTCCCCTCTTTTAGCACCAGCACTCAGGGCCTTTTCTGCCAAGTAAGACTAAGCCATATATGAATATGAGAACAGATTAACTAAGCACAAATTAAAATATGCAAGTAGTGGGTGGGAGAAACTCGGTCAATTTGCTCAGTGCGTGTACTTCAGGCTTGGAAGCATCACCTTTTCATAGGGTATATATCAAAGGCCACAGTATTTATTAACATAAGTCTTTCACAGTCATTCTAAAGAAATAACACAATGCAAGCCTTCAATCTGCTATGAAATGGCTTTCAAAAATGTTCATTTATATCTATTCTATATCAGGCATGGTGTGTTCATGGTAAATATAAACCATGTTGTTCTCTATCGGAAGTGTAAGATGCAGAACTGTGTGTGTGTGTAAACATTTTAAAAAAAATAAGTGTAATTTTTCACAAATAAAGTACAAAACTTGCTGTTAAACTTTTAAAGGGTTTTTGTACAGGTAATTTGCCTCATGTACTCCTGCCCCTACTACATATACATACATAGATATAGACAGACAAATATAGATTCAGATATAAATATATAGATAGATAGATAGCTATAAGCATAAATAGATATGCTAACTCCAAGCTCACTGTACCTCAGAGAAGGGAAAATACATCAGAAAAGTGCAGTCTTAGAATTAGTGTATAATTCCCCTATTTCTGATCTAATTTTCTATGTGCCTGTCAGTCTTTCATTACACACTTGAACTGTGTAGGCAGGGTACATTTTGACAGCACTGATAAATATTAAAGGAAATAACTGAAAATATAGTTACTTTAAACCATTCACTGAGGTAAAAGAACATTTATGCTGGTAAATATGGAAAACTATTTGATGATGTAAATTCTTTATAAAACAATGGCAAACATTATTAAAAATAGCTTTTTTCTCACTGTGCCCCCACTGCCTGTCATTCATTAGCCCAATCCTGGCCAACCCTCATCAGCAGGGCAAGGGTCAACCAGGAGGGGCCACCATTCAGTCAGCCATTAGGAATGGTTCAAGGTTTTTCATTATAAGGCCATATATCTGCATGCATGCCCAGCTAAGCAGTGGAAGGGAGCCGTGACAGAAACAGACTGCACTGGTTATCCCTCATTTCAGTATGGGACATTACCAGCAAGCAGTATCACACCCACCCTGAAGCAGGGGAAGTGGTTTATCTGGTCTCCACGAAGGAGCTCTCACTTCACCTTGCAACTGTTCTACAGCGACAAGCTTTTCTTCCTAACAGGTGAACAGGTCATGCTCCTTTACTCTTCTCCTTCTCAGCCAGGCTCCTCTAGTACTGAGACCACTAATCAAATGCAATTTGCTTGAGTTGCAGTCAGGGCTACATACCTCTGCATCACAGAGTCAGGAATTATTAGAAATAGCATTTTGGTGTAATAAAATACAATTTAGTAAATCTTTCAGGAGACTAAATTATGCAAATTTAATGCACCAATTAGTATAGTACAAATGCTTATAAGAAACAAAAGCCCTAAGGAAATGGTATATAATGTGTTTTACTGCATAACAATAACTACAGAAGTATGCATTTAAAAAAACATGAAAAAAGTGAAACTGATTTTAATGTCAAGTGTGAGTCACAGAACAGATAGACTGAATAAGCAAAAATGTGGATTTACATACATAAAGTCTCAAAGTAGTTTGTTTTCCCTGAAGTATGAAGTTAGTAGATATGCACGCAAGTGTGTGTGGACATATATTTAAATAAAGGAATCAGTGGTTCAACAGATAGCACACTCATCTTTGGTGCACAAGGCTATGGGTTCTATTCCCACACCAGGTAGATCAATTGCTGGCACTGCAGTGGAGCATGAGAAGGAGGATGCACTCCTGACTGTGTCATCCATCAAATGAGATGTTAAATGAAGGTAGTAGTGCAGGTGGATGTAAAAGATCCCACTGTTCCTATCAAAAAGAGTAGGAAAAAATACCCAATGCTTCTGCCAAATTTCCTCTAGAAGTATAAATACCACCTCAGGTTTCCCCTAAAAAGATCCTACCATCCTAATGAGCCTAGTCAAGAAAGGATAAATAAATTATATATATAAATTATATATGTGTGTGTGGATATATATATATATATATGGACTACATGAAAAGAGACATTGAGGAGCTCTCTGATTATGTAGCCCAGACAGGTATGACCCTGACCTTGAGCAGTATCCTACCTTCACCAAGAATGATGCCACAATACAGAGATAAGATGATCAGCTTTAACAATTGGCTTAAACACTGGTGTCATTCAAAGGGGATCCAGTGTCTGTCTGCCTGGGATGACATGCTGGACAAGCCACGCTGCTTCGCAAGGGACGGCTTGCACCTGTCACCCCTGGGATTCCGGATATTGGCAAAGGCTCTTGCCACCCCCATAGTGCCTTTTTTAGGCAAGGCTCAAATTCTAAACCTACCACCCTAGAACACAAAAAGGAAAAAACTAAGGGTAATGCTGCTCAATGCCAGAAGTCTAAATCTCAAAATGCACGACTGAGGCCCTTCTCAGTATGGAGAACATCGATGTCTGTGCTGTGACAGAAACCTGGTTCAAGGCTCCTGAGAGCACCCCAGCTATCAGGTTTTATCTCATATCATGCCCGGCCCCAAAATCTGGACAATACCAAGAAAGGAGGGGTATCCATATTCATCAAGGACACCCACACCTCAAGACTGGTGGCAACGCACGATGCATCGGAGACCATCCAGGTGCAATTAACCATAGGCAAGACTGCTCTGCAAATTGTAGCATGTTACAGGCCACCCTCACAAACTCAGGAACCTCACATGGCCTTCCTGAAAACACTAGAGGGGATAAATGTATCACCAAACACCATCATACTAGGTGACTTCAATTACCCTAATATAGACTGGGAACACTACTCAAGCCCAAACACCCTAGCCCAAAAGTTCCTGGAATTCATAAACTCAAATGCCATGGAACAACTAGTCACCATCCCCACAAGAGGAGATAACATACTTGATCTCATCATCACGAACATGGGAGCACAATGTTCAACACCGGAGGTGTACCCGTCACTGGTGAGATCAGACCACAAACTAATCTCGCTCGAGGTCCTCATCCCACCCCCACCTGAAATAAGAAAGGCCACAGTAAAGAACTTCTCAAAAGCCGACTGCACACTTCTAAAGACTAGGGTGGTCTGCTTTAAGGCCCCGAGCCGGTGAAAACAGTACTCAAGCCGCTGAATCACTTACAAATGCCTTCTACCAGCACCTGCAGGACTGCATGGATAAGGCAATCCCAAGCAAAACAAAGACTCTTTGCACCAAAGGCAAGCGTCCAGTCTGGTGGACCCCAGCCATAAACAAACTCTACAACAAAAGGAGGAAGCTACTACAAGATAGAGCAAAATCCTTAAAAGGTAAGACACCCTTGATCACTATAAGTAAAAACTAAGAGCTCTCATAAAATCATCCAAAGCAAATTTCGAGAGAAAAATAGCTAAAGACTCAAAAGACAATCATAAGGCCTTCTTTAGCTATGTTAGAAACCTGGGAGGAAACTCCCAGATATGCTCAGAGCTAGTTCAAAATGATGTGAAGATTACTGATCCTACAGACATTGCCAACATACTGGCTGACAGGTTCAGTGCAAACTTCTCCCCTCCCCAAAAGGAGAGATATCTATACCAAAGCGATTGCAGCCCCCAAACATCTCCAGCCCCAAGTGAGAACTGCTCTCCAAAGCAAAAACACAGCATCCATGGGACCTGATGGTGTCCCGGCTGTGTGCTCCATGAACTCAATGAGGAATTAAACCCACAGCTAGGACAGCTGTTTAATCAAAGTCTTACCTCTGGATACGCACTCCAGGAGTGGCGCACTGCAACTGTGGTACCACTTCACAAAGGCGGTGCCTCCACCGACCCTGGAAATTACCGCCCATTAGCTTGACAAGCCTTATCTGCAAAGCCATGGAGAGGATCATAATGGACCTCATAAATAAAGACATAGGGAATTTGCAGACTTTGGATCCAACCCAGTTTGGCTTTGTCAAAGGCAGATCATGCCTTTTAAACTTGGTTGACTTTTTGAAACAGTCACCAAAGCCATTGATGAGGGAAAGGCAGTCCATACAGCCTACCTCGATCTGGCTAAGGCCTTCGATACAATACCCCATTCGGTATCATTGAAAAACTCATCAGCTTAAATGTCAACCCATACATCACAAGATGGGTTGCAAACTGGCTGAGTGACAGAACCCACAGGGTCAGAGTTGCTGGCGCCATGTCAGACTCAAAGCCTGTCACAAGTGGTGTCCCACAGGGCTCAGTCCTGGGCCCACTCTTGTTTGGCATCTACTTTTCCGAAGTACAAGCAAACACAGGAGGGTTATGGCTGACAAAGTTTGCAGATGACTGCAAACTGGGCGCCATAGTAGAAAACACATCTGACACAGATATCCTTCAGAAGGGTCTCACAGAAACAGATAACTGGTGCCAGAGCCACGGCCTAAAGTTAAATGCCAAAAAAATGCATAGTCATACCCTTCAGGAAAAACAAGGTTACCCCTAGCTACCAAATAGGTGGCAATCCACTGAGCACAGAAGAAGTTATCAGGGACCTGGGGACCCAGGTTGATAGTAGTCTGTCATTCGACACCCATGTAGCTAAAGTAGTTAGGAAGACCTTCTACATTGCCCACCTTATCATGAAGGGATTCTCATCTAGATCAAGGGAGGTCATAGTCTCCCTTTACTCATCACTCATCAGACCAATGATTGAGTACAATGCCCCATTCGGAATGTATCTGACCCGACACTTGCAGCAGCTGGAGAGGCCACAAAGTTCCTCACCAAAAGGATAAAGGGTCTCAAAAATCTGTCCTATGCTGCCCGACTGAAAGAACTCCAGCTCTATTCAGTCGCCACCGCTTGCTCAGAGGTGACCTTTGCCTAACATACAAGGCCATGTCAAACCCAGATTTGATGAATATGCTTCACCTCAAAAAATCTAGATCCATCAGAGCCACAAGGGCGCGAGACTTAAACCTTGACACGGCTATTAATAGGACGTGCTGGAGGGATAGATTCATCACCCAAAGACTCCCTATGCTGTGGAACAAAATCCCGGTACATGTGAGGCAGAGCACCTCGCTGGCCTTGTTCAAGAGAAATCTTGACCAATGGATGGGAGATCGCAGATATACCCCAGGGATTACCTCAGTGTCACTGCTCGACAGAGGCACAGCAAAATAATGGGTATAGTTCCCCATACTAAAGGGGTGGCGTAAGCCACAAAACGATGGGCTAGGCTTGTAAATGCCCTCGGGCAGATAGCCTAGTATGAACCTATGAACCTATGAACCTATATATATTATCATTGAATGCTTAAAAAAGCGAATGATGAATAATCGACCCCATGTAAGCAGAAGCTACAATCTCGAACATGGGAAAAAAATTGCTGCACCAAAAAAAAAAAAAGAAAAAGAAAATTGAAATAATACATAAAGTGGGGGCTTCACCCCCACCCCTACTTAAATATACTAACTCTGAAATCACATTGCAGTGCAGAAAACAGCAAAGTAACAGAAGCGGCAAAGAATTTGCTTAAAAAGCCACTCTACTATTTTGCATTTTCATTGTTTTAAGTTCGACCAAGATGCATTCAATAGAATGCATCTTCGATCATCTAATAGGAACCCATATATATAAATATATTTAAATACATGTTTTTTTTATATATATATATATATATATATATATATATATATATATTTATAGAAATAAATTTTATATATATATATATATATATATATATATATATTTTTTTTTTTTTTTTATATAGTGATGATGTCAAGTATCGCATGCTATGCCAGGAGAAGTAGGGCAGTGGATGTGCAACATATTCCAGCATAGCTAGCTTGAGTTTTATGTCATTTGTATGTTAAGCTGATTTGTTATGCTTGTGTTGAAAAATGTATTTGTAAAGCTGCTTGTGTTAAAAATGTATCAACAGTGGGTCCTGCTAGACAGAAAATAAATCCACCTATATGTCAAATTGTATTGTAACTATTGAAATGAATATATTGTAACAGAGGATACTGGAAGAGAAGAGGTTAATTTTAGTCCAGCTAACTGAAAAATAGTCTAAAATGACATTACTTAGTTTAGGCTATAAAGATTGTATCTCACAGTTCTGACTGCAGTAAGAGATTAAATATCTGTGAAAACTAGGACTGGGAATCCTACTGTATTCTCCTTATAGGTGACCTAATTGCTACCCTGCAAGGGTGGAAGTTTGAAATGGTTTAATAACTTCCAGATGCTATAACTGTGGAAAAATACTGAAGTCAACATATTTTGTATTCTGTATTTAAAGGGTTAAGCAGAAAAATGTTCACTGCGTGCAAACTGAAATGTTCTGGAAAATGTTGATCACTGAGGAATGCAGGAGTTAATCTTAAACTGCTGATAAAGTTAATGGTGCAAGAATAACTGTGGTACTGGCTGGTAAAACAAGTAATCAAACTATCAATTTTAATGAATGTTCTGTGTGCTACGTGTATGTACGCAGGAGGGTCTATATAAGGAGAACTCAAAGTACAAGTAACCAGACTGCTGGCATATTACTATCATGTAGCAGATCTCCATGCATGTAAAAATAAAGCTGTTTTACTTGCTTACAAGAACTTGGTGTGATTCTTCCAGAATATGTTAGAAGAGTAAAATCTTCGACATAACTGGCTAACGTTAGGCGGCCCTGCAGCGAATCGAACAAAGAGAGGCTGAAAACCTGCGCAGGTGGAGAGAGATCAGGCTCTCCTCGAATGAAAGACCTCCAACTGAAACAGGTTGAAATTAGAGGCCAGTCACTCTTTCCAGATTCAATCCGTGAGGTGGCAGCGAAACAGGGCGGAGGAATCACAAAGGTAAGCAAAAGAAAAGCTATTTTTGTTGTTTCTGATTGGAATTTTTGTCTAAATTTTAAGGGACTAGTCAAGGGAGAAATTGAATTTTCTCAAAGTATTAGGGGTATATGTGAATAGATTCCATATACAAGAGATCTCAGGAACAGGAATAGTTTCTCGTAAGAGAAATGGGAACAGGAACCAGTTGCCAAAGGCGACAAAACTGAAGATGAAAAGTTTATGTTTGATTTACACCCAAAGAATGTAAAGTATTTAGATAAATGGAAAAAGGAACATGGGTTTAGTGGATATTTAAATAAGTCAGAATGTCAAAATCTAGTAAGATTACTGCGCAAACAGGCAGGAAATAAGACAAGGAAGCAAAGAAGGTAGGGATTCCCCAGGCACAGAAATGGCTGGAGGAAGCAAATAAAAACATAAGGAACAAAATTTGAAAAAAGGGTGTGGTAATTCAAGTGAAAAAGATGTGTACTTTGTTCAAAAGGAAGATAATGAAACTTCCATAGTCAGTCGTAGTCACCAGAATCCCTCGGCCCCTCCCATCCAGTATCCAGACCCTGCACAGGTTATTGAGGTGCCCCGACCAGGACCCACCGCAATACCACGCTTGGTGAGTGTCCCCACGCCACGTATTATATTACAGAGAGAGCCTGCCAACACTCTTGACTTACGAGCGGAAGTATTAGGAGAGAAGGGACTGGAAAATTAAGGAGAAGGTAGATCAGGAAGGAGAGGAATACCCACTGATAGAAGTGGCAAATCCTCAAGCAGGCGTGAAGGCGAGGTCCCACCATATTGGTCTACCGACCGTGGACCCGTGATGATATCCAGCGGTAGAGGGATTCCCATCCAAAAGTAGATATGTAAATTCCAGACAGGCGTAGGGGCATGAGAATGAGTTATAGATTAAACGCTGTAGAATTTGAACAAGTAATAAGGCAAATCCTAGGACCTGATTGGCACCTTATTTGCGGAACTTGGGACCCCCTGCTACCAGAGGAAGGGGAGCCTTGCCGTTTAACTCCGAGTGTGTAGAACCAGAATAAAGACTCTCCTAGATAAAATAGAAGAACATTGGAAGCCCAAAGCAGATTGGACTTGCATTAATCAATGCGTTCAATCAGATGACGAAACCGTAAACAATTATCTACATCGTCTCACACAATGTTTTGATGCTCATAGTGGGTTGATTAAGGCAGAAAATCAGGCAAATGACTCGCCCTATGAACAGCAACTGAAAAATGCATTCCTAAAGGGCTGCAAGACAGCCATTGGTAACTTTATACAAAAGCATATGATCACACACAGGACAGCGTCTACAGCCCCTTATGGATTATGCTATAGATGCTGAGAAATACCTGAAGAAGAAGAAAGGTAAAAAAGCCGAGACTTTTGCAGTTAGTGAAGATGGAACTTTAATGTTAGTGCAAGGTTCCATAAATCGCGGAAGAGGCGTGGCAGGGGAAGAGGACGAGGACGGGAGGCATAAGTCATTCTGAGGATTTTGAGGGTAGGCAAAAGAGGGGAGTGTTTTAAGTGCGGTAAGAAAGGACATTTCGCCAGAGATTGCAGAGGACCGGAGAAACCGATGGTTGCTTCCGGTGGTACCGCATGACTATATGATGGTCAAAAAGTAGATGGAGGGTATGAGGAAGAAGAAGAAAGTGAGAATGGGAAGTAGGTACAAGTGAAGGCGATGGGTGGGGACAGGAAATGGCAGAAAATGAGAAATATCAAATGGTAAATCTAACAGCACTAGCATCAACTATGCAATTGGAATCCCAACCAGTGATCACATTGCAAGTTGAGGCCGAGACATAGAATTTCTTTGTGACTCAGGGGCTTCTCGAGCGTTAGTCAGAAGTACTGCCATATCATCCGATGTTACCTCGGATGAATATGTGCTTGTAAAAGCAGCAAATGGTCGTATTTACAAAGAGCCATTGTCCAAACCTCTGTGGTTTACCGACCCAGAGACGAACCAAACCATACGGTTCCGAGTAATAATTTCAGAAATCTGCCCAGTACATTTACTAGGAAGAGATTTAATGCAAGTGTTGATTATAGCAGCCGTCCCAACCTCCACAGGGATGGTGGCAAGGAGAATAGAACTGAATAGTGCAATGCTATTAGAGGGGCAGGGAGATCTACATTACTGGTATAGTAATGATTTGATAGAGACAGGCCCCAGAGTGTAGTGGCGGCTCTTACAAATTTGGCATTAAGCAAATCTGGCATAACTAATCCGAAGGTGTCAGATCCATTACATTGCACAATGTATTACAGAAGATGTGCGGACCTGATTTAGAATACGAAAAGAAATTTCTTAGTTTTAAAGTCACCAAACTAGTATTGCATAGCCTTTTTGGGACACACTAGGTAATTCTGCAGTCACATGTAGCCTTACAAGGGATATGCAGCTGCTGTATAAGAATGAATTAACCACACATATTTCAGTCACGGAGGGTAAAGGAATGTCATGGTACCTCGTGGGTAAGAAAATAACTGAATGGGTAGGATGGACACCAGAACAGTTGGCAGGTAAGGGCATTCAGGTTCAAAACTTAACTGGGTTACACAAGCCAGACCGACCGTGCACCTCAGGGAAGACAAACCGATACAATCCTGGGACATTATGACTATGTCTCCTTACCCCCATGGAAGAATCTCAATTGCAGATGATTCCAAACTCATTATGGTCGAGGGTCAGCACGATATCGGACTGATTAGAACGGCAGGACAGGTGAAGATTACACCCAAGTCAAATTTAGACCTCATAAACAGCAGTATTCCTTGAGCAGAAAGGCAGAGGAGGGCATTTTACCGGTAATCACAGCACTTTTGAAAGCTGGAGTATTAATTCTGTGCACAGACTCACCGTGTAATACCCTTATTTCCAGTAAAAACCGGATGGGACATGGAGGATGGTACAAGACTTACAGGCAATAAATGCAGCGGTGGTACCTCGGGCCCCATAGTCCCGGATCCGTCTATTCTGCTGAACGATATCCTTCCAACGGATAACTACTTTTCTGTAATTGATATCAGTAATGCCTTTTCTCTATTCCCTTGCAGGAAGATAGTAGATTTTGGTTTGCATTTACGTTTATGGGCAAGCGTTATACCTATACCAGGTTACCGCAGGGATACTGCGAAAGTCCAACCATCTTCTCACAAGAGATGTCCACCAATTTGGCTCAGTTCCAACCAGCCCAAGGGTGCCACCTACTGCTGTGCGTGGATGATATCCTCCTGGCGCGACCACGGAAGAACTCTGTAAGTCCGAGACTATTCGACTACTACACTTTCTGGCACCACGAAGGACATAAGGTAAATAAGTCTAAGTTACAATTTTGTAAATTAGAAGTACGTTACCTGGGTTATACTATCTCTGGGAAGGGCAGGCGATTAGATGACAGCAGAAAGAATGCTATTTTACAAGCCCCATGCCAACTACAAAAAAAGAAATGATGTCCTTTTAGGCATTACGAACTTTTGTCGTAGTTGGATTCCAACTCGCCGAAGAAGTGCACCCGCTATCAGACTTAATTTTGCAATACCGATGGCGGCAAAAGATTTGCTGCACTGGACAGACAAGGCAGTACAGGCATTTACTAGGATCAAGCAACTGATAGCTGGGTCAGCAACATTGGGGTTTCAGATTACAGTAAGACCTTTATACAGACTGTAGATTGCAAGCAGGGATTTATGACATCTGTTTTAATGCAAATGTATGGAGATAAGTTAAGACCATTGGCATTTTACTCTAGCAAATTAGACTCAGTAGCACGAGCATTACCACACTGTGTGCAAGCAGTAATTGCAGCCGCTTTGGCGGTACAAGCGTCTGCCACGTTGGTATTGTTCCATGATCTTACGTTAAAGTCCCGCACTCTGTAGCAGTCATCCTTCTGCAGGACAAGTTAACATTTCTGTCACCTAGCAGACATTTATCTTGTATGACTACGCTGTTATCGCAGCCACACACATGACAATTGAGAGATGCACTACCTGTGGAATCAAGGCAAAGGCCATGGAGGCTTCCGTACCAGACTTCTCAGTAATGGGTACCAGTGCTGTTGAGGCCAATCTGGAGCTATTAAAATCATCCTTGGCTTGTCCTGTCTGACCTTTAGAAGTACCTTTGGGAGGAGGGGCAGAGGAGGAAAGGCATACACATGAAGATTGCTCCAATTGAAAGAAAGAGCGTCCACTTTCCAAGCTGTGGGATGAAACCTTTTTGTGCAAAACTTTGGCAGCTGATGGTTTAGTGGAGGCGAACAGATCTATGTCTGGAGTTCCCCATGACACTGTCAATTTCTGAAATACATGAGGATCCAATTTCCACTCGTGGGGATCCATAATTCGTCTGCTCAACACATCTGCTAAGGAGTTCTGTGCTCCTGGCAGAAACCTTGCCTGAAGATTGAGCTGTAAACTGAGAGCAGTCTCCCACAAAATCATTGCTTGCCTGCATAGAGGATAAGAATGTTCCCCTTGCTTGTTGATGTACCACATGACAGTTGTGTTGTCTGTTAGAATCAACACCTGCCCTGGAAGAAGTAAATCCTTGAAAGCTATTAATGCAAACTGGACTGCTAACATCTCCTTCAGGTTGATATGTAGATGTTGTAGTCTGGCAGGCCACTTGTCTTGTATCCACTTTCCATTTAGATGAGCTCCCCAAGCTTTGTCTGAGGCATCTGTTGTTAAAATCTGACTCGCCTCTGGCGGGTCACAGAGAGTCCCTTGTTTAGGTGACATTCCTGAGCCCACCACAAAAATTCCTTTTGAATGCAAGGTATTATTTGAATGACAGTGTCTAGATCCTGGCAGTGCTGTGTCCTTACATTTTTGAGATACCATTGCAGCTTCCTCATATGCAGTTTGGCATTGGGAAGCACCAGAATACAAGATGCCATGAACCCTAAGGCTTGAAGGACTGTCCTTGCAGTCAGCCCGGACTGATGAGATAGCTGATGGAAGTAAAGGGATAGACTCTTTTTGTTTGTCCGGGGTTAAAAAGGCCATCTGGGATGCTGTATTCAGTCTCACACCCAGAAAGCACATGTCCTGAGAGGGTACTAGACTGGACTTTATTTCGTTCACAGAATACCCCAGGCATCTTAGCACTGCTATCACATATTCCAAATGATGAAGAAGCTCTTCCCTTCCTTGAGCCAGAATCAGGCAGTCGTCCAAATAAGGATAGATCTGTATTCCTTTTAGCCTGAAGAAAGCTATCACTGGAGCCAGAACTTTCGTGAACACTCTGGGCACAGTAGATAAGCCAAAGGGCAATGCAGAGAACTGATAGTGAGAAGTCCCAGCTCAACGCAGATACTTCCTGCAACTTAGTCTGATAGGAACATGAAAGTAAGCCTCCTTGAGATCCAAAGTTACCATCCAATGATCTTTGCCCAGCAGAGGTAAAAGCTGCTGTAACGTCAACATTTTGAACTTGGGAATGTCCAGATAAGTGTTGAGGGTAGATAAATCCAAAATTGGTCTCCACGTGTTCCCCTTCTTTGGTACTAGGAACAGGCGAGAATAAAATCCTAGGCCCACTTCTGGCATAGGAACCGGCTGTATGGCCCCTATTTGGAGTAACAGAGAAACTTGCTAGTGAGCCTCTATTCTTTGTTGAGGAGGAACGTCTGGCATGCCTTTGAAAGGAGGCAAGGTATGGAAATAAAACCTGTAACCGTGGTGTATGATATCCAATACCCATCTGTCTTGGGTAATTAAACTCCAATTTTCTTTGAAAAGTGCCAACCTTCCTCCCAAAGGTGCTGCCAGGAGAAGGCTCTGGCAGCTGAAAAGGTAGGTCATTGGGTCTGTTTACGAAAGGACTGACCCTGCCCCTCACCGAAGACTGTGCAGGAGAACTCCTGTTCTAGGCCCGAAAGAGCCCTGAGCTCTGCCCCTACCACGTCTAGATCTACCCCTAGACTGGGAATCAAAAGAAGGATACGTCCACCCCTTAGTAGGCCAATTTCTACTAAACTTTGGAGGCTGGACCTGCAAAAAATCTTTAACAGTCTGCATAGACTTAGCCTTGTCTTCCATTTTCTTTAAAACTGCCTCAACAGGAGGACCAAACAACACGTCAGATTGTAAAGGAGCATCTAAAATCCTTGTTTTAACATGATCAGACAAATTTTGATCCCTTAGCCAGGCGTGCCTGCGAAGAACTGACCCAGTGGCAGCCACCCTAGACGAGGCCTGTACAGCATCAAAACCACATTTGCAAAGAATGCTTACCCACCTGTTCAGAAACATGTACTAAATCTTGCAACTCTTTACAATCAATACCTACTGCCAGAGCATCAACCTTAGACTTCAATTGTGAAAGGAGATAGTTTTGGTATTTCAACATGTGAAACTGGCAATTCAAAGCCCTCATAGCAAGAGTGGAAGAAGTATAAACTTTCTTTCCCCATCTATCCAAGGCCCTAGCCTCTTTGTCTGCAGGAACCGGATTCTTTACAACAGAAGCCTTAACACCTTTAGGCCCCTGGCTAACAGTTTCTGGGTCCGCCCTAGGACTCTTAAAAGATACTTATGAGCTTCAGGCACCCTGTAATACCTATCCGCTTAACAGGAGCAGGAGGCAAAGAATCAGGATTAAGAGAAGCCTCTGAAAAACATCTTCCACTACATCCAAAACAGGAGGTATAGCCAAAGGCCTATGCTGGGGTAAAACAAAAATTCCCTAAGCCTTTTCCTGGAATCAGAGAAGTCTTGACCTTCCCACTTAAAATGCTCCCTCATGGAATGAAGAGTTTCTGAAAAGAAAAATCCTCAGGAGGAGAAGCAGAAGGAGTAGAATCATCCACATCAGAATCAGAATAAGGAGAGTACTCCTGCAAGTCTTCAGCCAAGACTCTGAAACATCTGAAGCCTGCTCAAAACCCCAGCTCAGGCTCCACCCTAGGTCTCTTATCAGGAGGGGGCATAGAACCCCTAATCAAAGTAATCAAATCTTCTGCCATTTTAAGCATATGCTTCTTGGGCACAGTTCCTGAAGAGCTAGGGGTAACACCAACTGAAGCTAAACCTGGCCTGCCCCTGGGAGAAGCCTTTGAAACAGAAGGAGAGGGCCTAGCCACCCTAGGAAGGGAGGGAGTATAGTAACCTGAGAAGCCCCTCCCAGCCTGACTTACTTCCTGAGAGGCCACATCTTGCAATAATAAAGTCTCACCCTGGGAACACAAAGAAACCTCCGGTGGAGCCACCGGCTCCACCGACACCTCTAAAGAACCTGCGTCCGGTACAGACGGTTCTTCTAGCCTAGGCTTAACTGCCTTGTCCTTGCGCTTCTTCGAAGAAGCGGCGCCGAGCATCCGACGGCATGTTATAATTACACCGCTTTCCAAAGACCAACCTTGCACAATCCAACCTTCTCTTTATAGTGCGTTTATTAAATCTAGCACAAGAGCGACAGCCAACAACGTCGTGCTCAGGCCCTAAGCAAGGAATACACAAAGTATGATAATCTCTATGCGGTATCTGTTTCCCACAAGAAATGCAATTATTGACTTTTTCTGACATCCGGTAAATCACTGAGGCAAGAAAAAACTAAAATATTCCCAACTTTGAACTCGGTCTGAAACTTCGAAATCGGAAAATCTCAGAACGCCAACCGGCACTTGCAATGCTGCTTCTGCATCGGACCATGCGGCAAAAAAGACTGAGGATATGACGTCGGTCATGCGCATTTGTACCCTGACGTTCTGATGTCAGTCAAATGCGCCTTGACCGACGTCAGCCTTATACTTTGATATTCAGGCCGACCGAGGACAGCGGACTACCCAAGTGTAAGGACTGCAGCAATGTGAGATGAAGAACATCTTTCCATATCTGTCCATTGCCTTATCTTTGTTTCAGGGTAGGGCATTAACAGCAGAAAAAGTTTAAATGGCTTTTCTGTGGAAATAGAAAAAGCAGACAGATCTGTCAAGAGGATTTCTGTGTAAAAATGTTAGGTTCTATAAAGTGCTAAAGACCTATCAGGTCTCTTAGGCCCTGGAGGTTGACAAGTCAGGTTCAGTAGAAGTGGGTGCAAATGCATCCTAAAAAGCCTTCAAAACTGGAGGGACAGGTGAAGGCAAAGGGATACTAACCTGTAGTAAATTGTAATCTCTCTTATATACATCAAATATTTTCTGGATTCCCACTCAATGCTCACTAGGTGAATCAGGAGATAAAAAGTGTCATCATCATGGTCATATGACCTGGTGAGTGAATCTGGGGAAAGTAGGTCAGGGAATGTTAATCCAAATCAGAATTACCAATAATATAACTTTTTTATTTGGAGTCTTGTAGTTTTATCTCATATGTTTCCCCTCTTTTTAGCACCAGCACTCAGGGCCTTTTCTGCCAAGTAAGACTAAGCCATATATGAATATGAGAACAGATTAACTAAGCACAAATTAAAATATGCAAGTAGTGGGTGGGAGAAACTCGGTCAATTTGCTCAGTGCGTGTACTTCAGGCTTGGAAGCATCACCTTTTCATAGGGTATATATCAAAGGCCACAGTATTTATTAACATAAGTCTTTCACAGTCATTCTAAAGAAATAACACAATGCAAGCCTTCAATCTGCTATGAAATGGCTTTCAAAAATGTTCATTTATATCTATTCTATATCAGGCATGGTGTGTTCATGGTAAATATAAACCATGTTGTTCTCTATCGGAAGTGTAAGATGCAGAACTGTGTGTGTGTGTAAACATTTTAAAAAAAAATAAGTGTAATTTTTCACAAATAAAGTACAAAACTTGCTGTTAAACTTTTAAAGGGTTTTTGTACAGGTAATTTGCCTCATGTACTCCTGCCCCTACTACATATACATACATAGATATAGACAGACAAATATAGATTCAGATATAAATATATAGATAGATAGATAGCTATAAGCATAAATAGATATGCTAACTCCAAGCTCACTGTACCTCAGAGAAGGGAAAATACATCAGAAAAGTGCAGTCTTAGAATTAGTGTATAATTCCCCTATTTCTGATCTAATTTTCTATGTGCCTGTCAGTCTTTCATTACACACTTGAACTGTGTAGGCAGGGTACATTTTGACAGCACTGATAAATATTAAAGGAAATAACTGAAAATATAGTTACTTTAAACCATTCACTGAGGTAAAAGAACATTTATGCTGGTAAATATGGAAAACTATTTGATGATGTAAATTCTTTATAAAACAATGGCAAACATTATTAAAAATAGCTTTTTTCTCACTGTGCCCCCACTGCCTGTCATTCATTAGCCCAATCCTGGCCAACCCTCATCAGCAGGGCAAGGGTCAACCAGGAGGGCCACCATTCAGTCAGCCATTAGGAATGGTTCAAGGTTTTTCATTATAAGGCCATATATCTGCATGCATGCCCAGCTAAGCAGTGGAAGGGAGCCGTGACAGAAACAGACTGCACTGGTTATCCCTCATTTCAGTATGGGACATTACCAGCAAGCAGTATCACACCCACCCTGAAGCAGGGAAGTGGTTTATCTGGTCTCCACGAAGGAGCTCTCACTTCACCTTGCAACTGTTCTACAGCGACAAGCTTTTCTTCCTAACAGGTGAACAGGTCATGCTCCTTTACTCTTCTCCTTCTCAGCCAGGCTCCTCTAGTACTGAGACCACTAATCAAATGCAATTTGCTTGAGTTGCAGTCAGGGCTACATACCTCTGCATCACAGAGTCAGGAATTATTAGAAATAGCATTTTGGTGTAATAAAATACAATTTAGTAAATCTTTCAGGAGACTAAATTATGCAAATTTAATGCACCAATTAGTATAGTACAAATGCTTATAAGAAACAAAAGCCCTAAGGAAATGGTATATAATGTGTTTTACTGCATAACAATAACTACAGAAGTATGCATTTAAAAAAACATGAAAAAAGTGAAACTGATTTTAATGTCAAGTGTGAGTCACAGAACAGATAGACTGAATAAGCAAAAATGTGGATTTACATACATAAAGTCTCAAAGTAGTTTGTTTTCCCTGAAGTATGAAGTTAGTAGATATGCACGTGGGTGTGTGTGGACATATATTTAAATAAAGGAATCAGTGGTTCAACAGATAGCACACTCATCTTTGGTGCACAAGGCTATGGGTTCTATTCCCACACCAGGTAGATCAATTGCTGGCACTGCAGTGGAGCATGAGAAGGAGGATGCACTCCTGACTGTGTCATCCATCAAATGAGATGTTAAATGAAGGTAGTAGTGCAGGTGGATGTAAAAGATCCCACTGTTCCTATCAAAAAGAGTAGGAAAAAATACCCAATGCTTCTGCCAAATTTCCTCTAGAAGTATAAATACCACCTCAGGTTTCCCCTAAAAAGATCCTACCATCCTAATGAGCCTAGTCAAGAAAGGATAAATAAATTATATATATAAATTATATATGTGTGTGTGGATATATATATATATATATGGACTACATGAAAAGAGACATTGAGGAGCTCTCTGATTATGTAGCCCAGACAGGTATGACCCTGACCTTGAGCAGTATCCTACCTTCACCAAGAATGATGCCACAATACAGAGATAAGATGATCAGCTTTAACAATTGGCTTAAACACTGGTGTCATTCAAAGGGGATCCAGTGTCTGTCTGCCTGGGATGACATGCTGGACAAGCCACGCTGCTTCATGAGGGACGGCTTGCACCTGTCACCCTGGGATTCCGGATATTGGCAAAGGCTCTTGCCACCCCATAGTGCCTTTTTAGGCAAGGCTCAAATTCTAAACCTACCACCCTAGAACACAAAAAGGAAAAAACTAAGGGTAATGCTGCTCAATGCCAGAAGTCTAAATCTCAAAATGCACGCACTCGAGGCCCTTCTCAGTATGGAGAACATCGATGTCTGTGCTGTGACAGAAACCTGGTTCAAGGCTCCTGAGAGCACCCCAGCTATCAGGTTTTATCTCATATCATGCGTTCCGGCCCCAAAATCTGGACAATACCAAGAAAGGAGGGTATCCATATTCATCAAGGACACCCACACCTCAAGACTGGTGGCAACGCACGATGCATCGGAGACCATCCAGGTGCAATTAACCATAGGCAAGACTGCTCTGCAAATTGTAGCATGTTACAGGCCACCCTCACAAACTCAGGAACCTCACATGGCCTTCCTGAAAACACTAGAGGGGATAAATGTATCACCAAACACCATCATACTAGGTGACTTCAATTACCCTAATATAGACTGGGAACACTACTCAAGCCCAAACACCCTAGCCCAAAAGTTCCTGGAATTCATAAACTCAAATGCCATGGAACAACTAGTCACCATCCCCACAAGAGGAGATAACATACTTGATCTCATCATCACGAACATGGGAGCACAATGTTCAACACCGGAGGTGTACCCCTCACTGGTGAGATCAGACCACAAACTAATCTCGCTGGAGGTCCTCATCCCACCCCCACCTGAAATAAAAAAGGCCACAGTAAAGAACTTCTCAAAAGCCGACTTCACACTTCTAAAGACTAGTGTGGTCTCCTTTAAGGCCCCCGAGCCGGCGGAAAACAGTACTCAAGCCGCTGAATCACTTACAAATGCCTTCTACCAGCACCTGCAGGACTGCATGGATAAGGCAATCCCAAGCAAAACAAAGACTCTTTGCACCAAAGGCAAGCGTCCAGTCTGGTGGACCCCAGCCATAAACAAACTCTACAACAAAAGGAGGAAGCTACTACAAGATAGAGCAAAATCCTTAAAAGGTAAGACACCCTTGATCACTATAAGTAAAAAACTAAGAGCTCTCATAAAATCATCCAAAGCAAATTTCGAGAGAAAAATAGCTAAAGACTCAAAAGACAATCATAAGGCCTTCTTTAGCTATGTTAGAAACCTGGGAGGAAACTCCCAGATATGCTCAGAGCTAGTTCAAAATGATGTGAAGATTACTGATCCTACAGACATTGCCAACATACTGGCTGACAGGTTCAGTGCAAACTTCTCCCCTCCCCAAAAGGAGAGATATCTATACCAAGCGATTGCAGCCCCCAAACATCTCCAGCCCCAAGTGAGAACTGCTCTCTCCAAAGCAAAAACACAGCATCCATGGGACCTGATGGTGTCCCGGCTGTGTGCTCCATGAACTCAATGAGGAATTAAACCCACAGCTAGGACAGCTGTTTAATCAAAGTCTTACCTCTGGATACGCACTCCAGGGGTGGCGCACTGCAACTGTGGTACCACTTCACAAAGGCGGTGCCTCCACCGTCCCTGGAAATTATCGCCCATTAGCTTGACAAGCCTTATCTGCAAAGCCATGGAGAGGATCATAATGGACCTCATAAATAAAGACATAGGGAATTTGCAGACTTTGGATCCAACCCAGTTTGGCTTTGTCAAAGGCAGATCATGCCTTTTAAACTTGGTTGGCTTTTTCGAAACAGTGACCAAAGCCAAAGAAGAGGGAAAGGCAGCTCATACTGCCTACCTGGATCTGGCTAAGGGCTTGGTACAATACCCCATACGGGTATCATTGAAAAACTCATCAGCTTAAATGTCAACCCATACATCACAAGATGGGTTGCAAACTGGCTGAGTGACAGAACCCACAGGGTCAGAGTTGCTGGCGCCATGTCAGACTCAAAGCCTGTCACAAGTGGTGTCCCACAGGGCTCAGTCCTGGGCCCACTCTTGTTTGGCATCTACTTTTCCAGTACAAGCAAACACAGGTGGGTTATGGCTGACAAAGTTTGCAGATGACTGCAAACTGGCCATAGTAGAAAACACATCTGACACAGATATCCTTCAGAAGGGTCTCACAGAAACAGATAACTGGTGCCAGAGCCACGGCCTAAAGTTAAATGCCAAAAAATGCATAGTCATACCCTTCAGGAAAAACAAGGTTACCCCTAGCTACCAAATAGGTGGCAATCCACTGAGCACAGAAGAAGTTATCAGGGACCTGGGGACCCAGGTTGATAGTAGTCTGTCATTCGACACCCATGTAGCTAAAGTAGTTAGGAAGACCTTCTACATTGCCCACCTTATCATGAAGGGATTCTCATCTAGATCAAGGGAGGTCATAGTCTCCCTTTACTCATCACTCATCAGACCAATGATTGAGTACAATGCCCCATTCGGAATGTATCTGACCCGACACTTGCAGCAGCTGGAGAGGCCACAAAAGTTCCTCACCAAAAGGATAAAGGGTCTCAAAAATCTGTCCTATGCTGCCCGACTGAAAGAACTCCAGCTCTATTCAGTAAACACAGCTGCTCAGAGGTGACCTTTGCCTAACATACAAGGCCATGTCAAACCCAGATTTGATGAATATGCTTCACCTCAAAAATCTAGATCCATCAGAGCCACAAGGGCGGAGACTTAAACCTTGACACGGCTATTAATAGGGCGTGCTGGAGGGATAGATTCATCACCCAAAGTCTCCCTATGCTGTGGAACAAAATCCCGGTACATGTGAGGCAGAGCACCTCGCTGGCCTTGTTCAAGAGAAATCTTGACCAATGGATGGGAGATCGCAGATATACCCCAGGGATTACCTCAGTGTCACTGCTCGACAGAGGCACAGCAAAATAATGGGTATAGTTCCCCATACTAAAGGGGTGGCGTAAGCCACAAAACGATGGGCTAGGCTTGTAAATGCCCTCGGGCAGATAGCCTAGTATGAACCTATGAACCTATGAACCTATATATATTATCATTGAATGCTTAAAAAAGCGAATGATGAATAATCGACCCCATGTAAGCAGAAGCTTACAATCTCGAACATGGGAAAAAAATTGCTGCACCAAAAAAAAAAAAAAAGAAAAGAAAAAGAAAATTGAAATAATACATAAAGTGGGGGGCTTCACCCCCCCACCCCCCTACTTAAATATACTAACTCTGAAATCACATTGCAGTGCAGAAAACAGCAAAGTAACAGAAGCGGCAAAGAATTTGCTTAAAAAGCCACTCTACTATTTTGCATTTTCATTGTTTTAAGTTCGACCAAGATGCATTCAATAGAATGCATCTTCGATCATCTAATAGGAACCCATATATATAAATATATTTAAATACATGTTTTTTTTATATATATATATATATATATATATATATATATATATATATATATATTTATAGAAATAAATTTTATATATATATATATATATATATATATATATATATATATTTTTTTTTTTTTTTTTATATAGTGATGATGTCAAGTATCGCATGCTATGCCAGGAGAAGTAGGGCAGTGGATGTGCAACATATTCCAGCATAGCTAGCTTGAGTTTTATGTCATTTGTATGTTAAGCTGATTTGTTATGCTTGTGTTGAAAAATGTATTTGTAAAGCTGCTTGTGTTAAAAATGTATCAACAGTGGGTCCTGCTAGACAGAAAATAAATCCACCTATATGTCAAATTGTATTGTAACTATTGAAATGAATATATTGTAACAGAGGATACTGGAAGAGAAGAGGTTAATTTTAGTCCAGCTAACTGAAAAATAGTCTAAAATGACATTACTTAGTTTAGGCTATAAAGATTGTATCTCACAGTTCTGACTGCAGTAAGAGATTAAATATCTGTGAAAACTAGGACTGGGAATCCTACTGTATTCTCCTTATAGGTGACCTAATTGCTACCCTGCAAGGGTGGAAGTTTTTGAAATGGTTTAATAACTTCCAGATGCTATAACTGTGGAAAAATACTGAAGTCAACATATTTTGTATTCTGTATTTAAAGGGTTAAGCAGAAAAATGTTCACTGCGTGCAAACTGAAATGTTCTGGAAAATGTTGATCACTGAGGAATGCAGGAGTTAATCTTAAACTGCTGATAAAGTTAATGGTGCAAGAATAACTGTGGTACTGGCTGGTAAAAACAAGTAATCAAACTATCAATTTTAATGAATGTTCTGTGTGCTACGTGTATGTACGTGCAGGAGGGTCTATATAAGGAGAACTCAAAGTACAAGTAACCAGACTGCTGGCATATTACTATCATGTAGCAGATCTCCATGCATGTAAAAATAAAGCTGTTTTACTTGCTTACAAGAACTTGGTGTGATTCTTCCAGAATATGTTAGAAGAGTAAAATCTTTCGACATAACTGGCTAGCGTTAAGCGGCCCCTGCACTGTGAATCGAACAAAGAGAGGCTGAAAACCTGCGCAGGTGGAGAGAGATCAGGCTCTCCTCGAATGAAAGACCTCCAACTGAAACAGGTTGAAATTAGAGGCCAGTCACTCTTTCCAGATTCAATCCGTGAGGTGGCAGCGAAACAGGGCGGAGGAATCACAAAGGTAAGCAAAAAGAAAAGCTATTTTTTGTTGTTTCTGATTGGAATTTTTTGTCTAAATTTTAAGGGACTAGTCAAGGGAGAAATTGAATTTTCTCAAAGTATTAGGGGTATATGTGAATAGATTCCATATACAAGAGATCTCAGGAACAGGAATAGTTTCTCGTAAGAGAAATGGGAACAGGAACCAGTTAAGCCAAAGGCGTGACAAAACTGAAGATGAAAAGTTTATGTTTGATTTACACCCAAAGAATGTAAAGTATTTAGATAAATGGAAAAAGGAACATGGGTTTAGTGGATATTTAAATAAGTCAGAATGTCAAAATCTAGTAAGATTACTGCGCAAACAGGCAGGAAATAAGACAAGGAAGCAAAAGAAGGTAGGGATTCCCCAGGCACAGAAATGGCTGGAGGAAGCAAATAAAAAACATAAGGAACAAAATTTGAAAAAGGGTGTGGTAATTCAAGTGAAAAGATGTGTACTTTGTTCAAAAGGAAGATAATGAAACTTCCATAGTCAGTCGTAGTCACCAGAATCCCTCGGCCCCTCCCATCCAGTATCCAGACCCTGCACAGGTTATTGAGGTGCCCCGACCAGGACCCACCGCAATACCAGCTTGGTGAGTGTCCCCACGCCGTATTATATTACAGAGAGAGCCTGCCAACACTCTTGACTTACGGCGGAAGTATTAGGAGAGAAGGGACTGGAAAATTAAGGAGAAGGTAGATCAGGAAGGAGAGGAATACCCACTGATAGAAGTGGCAAATCCTCAAGCAGGCGTGAAGGCGAGGTCCCACCATATTGGTCTACCGACCGTGGACCCGTGATGATATCCTAAAAGCGGTAGAGGGATTCCCCATCCAAAAGTAGATATCGTAAATTCCATACAGGCGTAGGGGGCATGAGAATGAGTTATAGATTAAACGCTGTAGAATTTGAACAAGTAATAAGGCAAATCCTAGGACCTGATTGGCACCTTATTTGTGGAACTTGGGACCCCCTGCTACCAGAGGAAGGGGAGCCTTGCCGTTTAACTCGAAGTGTGTAGAACCAGAATAAAGACTCTCCTAGATAAAATAGAAGAACATTGGAAGCCCAAAGCAGATTGGACTTGCATTAATCAATGCGTTCAATCAGATGACGAAACCGTAGACAATTATCTACATCGTCTCACACAATGTTTTGATGCTCATAGTGGGTTGATTAAGGCAGAAAATCAGGCAAATGACTCGCCCTATGAACAGCAACTGAAAAATGCATTCCTAAAGGGCTGCAAGACAGCCATTGGTAACTTTATACAAAAGCATATGATCACACACAGGACAGCGCGTCTACAGCCCCTTATGGATTATGCTAGACATGCTGAGAAATACCTGAAGGAAAAAAAAAATAAAAAAGCCCAGACTTTTACAGTTAGTGAAGATGGAACTTTAATGTTAGTTCAAGGTTCCATAAATCATGGAAGAGGCGTGGCAGGGGAAGAGGGCGAGGACGGGAGGCATAAGTCATTCTGAGGATTTTGAGGGTAGGCAAAAGAGGGGAGTGTTTTAAGTGCGGTAAGAAAGGACATTTCGCCAGAGATTGCAGAGGACCGGAGAAACCGATGGTTGCTTCGGTGGTACCGCATGACTATATGATGGTCAAAAGACGTAGATGGAGGGTATGAGGAAGAAGAAGAAAGTGAGAATGGGGAAGTAGGTACAAGTGAAGGCGATGGGTGGGGACAGGAAATGGCAGAAAATGAGAAATATCAAATGGTAAATCTAACAGCACTAGCATCAACTATGCAATTGGAATCCCAACCAGTGATCACATTGCAAGTTGAGGGCCGAGACATAGAATTTCTTTGTGACTCAGGGGCTTCTCGAGCGTTAGTCAGAAGTACTGCCATATCATCCGATGTTACCTCGGATGAATATGTGCTGTAAAAGCAGCAAATGGTCGTATTTACAAAGAGCCATTGTCCAAACCTCTGTGGTTTACCGACCCAGAGACGAACCAAACCATACGGTTCCGAGTAATAATTTCAGAAATCTGCCCAGTACATTTACTAGGAAGAGATTTAATGCAAGTGTTCGGTATAGCAGCCGTCCCAACCTCCACGGGATGGTGGCAAGGAGAATAGAACTGAATAGTGCAATGCTATTAGAGGGGCAGGAGATCTACATTACTGGTATAGTAATGATTTGATAGAGACAGGCCCCCAGAGTGTAGTGACGGCTCTTACAAATTTGGCATTAAGCAAATACGGCATAACTAATCCGAAGGTGTCAGATCCATTACATTGCACAATGTATTACAGAAGATGTGCGGACCTGATTTAGAATACGAAAAGAAATTTCTTAGTTTTAAAGTCACCAAACTAGTATTGCATAGCCTTTTTGGGACACACTAGGTAATTCTGCAGTCACATGTAGCCTTACAAGGGATATGCAGCTGCTGTATAAGAATGAATTAACCACACATATTTCAGTCACGGAGGGTAAAGGAATGTCATGGTACCTCGTGGGTAAGAAAATAACTGAATGGGTAGGATGGACACCAGAACAGTTGGCAGGTAAGGGCATTCAGGTTCAAAAACTTAACTGGGTTACACAAGCCAGACCAACCGTGCACCTCAGGGAAGACAAACCGATACAATCCCCTGGGACATTATGACTATGTCTCCTTACCCCCATGGAAGAATCTCAATTGCAGATGATTCCAAACTCATTATGGTCGCAGGGTCAGCACGATATCGGACTGATTAGAACGGCAGGACAGGTGAAGATTACACCCAAGTCAGAATTTAGACCTCATAAACGGCAGTATTCCTTGAGCAGAAAGGCAGAGGAGGGCATTTTACCGGTAATCACAGCACTTTTGAAAGCTGGAGTATTAATTCTGTGCACAGACTCACCGTGTAATACGCCCTTATTTCCAGTAAAAAAACCGGATGGGACATGGAGGATGGTACAAGACTTACAGGCAATAAATGCCGCGGTGGTACCTCGGGCCCCCATAGTCCCGGATCCGTCTATTCTGCTGAACGATATCCTTCCAACGGATAACTACTTTTCTGTAATTGATATCAGTAATGCCTTTCTCTCTATTCCCTTGCAGGAAGATAGTAGATTTTGGTTTGCATTTACGTTTATGGGCAAGCGTTATACCTATACCAGGTTACCGCAGGGATACTGCGAAAGTCCAACCATCTTCTCACAAGAGATGTCCACCAATTTGGCTCAGTTCCAACCAGCCCAAGGGTGCCACCTACTGCTGTACGTGGATGATATCCTCCTGGCGCGACTACGGAAGAACTCTGTAAGTCCGAGACTATTCGACTACTACACTTTCTGGCACACGAAGGACATAAGGTAAATAAGTCTAAGTTACAATTTTGTAAATTAGAAGTCGTTACCTGGGTTATACTATCTCTGGGAAGGGCAGGCGATTAGATGACAGCAGAAAGAATGCTATTTTACAAGCCCCATGCCAACTACAAAAAAGAAATGATGTCCTTTTAGGCATTACGAACTTCTGTCGTAGTTGGATTCCCAACTACGAAGAAGTGCACCCGCTATCAGACTTAATTTTTGCAATACCGATGGCGGCAAAAGATTTGCTGCACTGGACAGACAAGGCAGTACAGGCATTTACTAGGATCAAGCAACTGATAGCTGGGTCAGCAACATTGGGGTTTCCAGATTACAGTAAGACCTTTATACAGACTGTAGATTGCAAGCAGGGATTTATGACATCTGTTTTAATGCAAATGTATGGAGATAAGTTAAGACCATTGGCATTTTACTCTAGCAAATTAGACTCAGTAGCACGAGCATTACCACACTGTGTGCAAGCAGTAATTGCAGCCGCTTTGGCGGTACAAGCGTCTGCCACGTTGGTATTGTTCCATGATCTTACGTTAAAGTCCCGCACTCTGTAGCAGTCATCCTTCTGCAGGACAAGTTAACATTTCTGTCACCTAGCAGACATTTATCTTGTATGACTACGCTGTTATCGCAGCCACACATGACAATTGAGAGATGCACTACCTTAAATCCAGCGACATTGCTACCTGTTGCTGAAGACGGTATTCGCATGTATGCTTAGATCTCATACATTCTAAAGTTCTACCAAGACCGGATCTTAAAGATCAACCCTTACTACATGCGGACTGGACACTGTTTGTAGATGGGTCAGCACGCAAAACAGAAACAGGCACCACGCAGGTAGGGTATGCAGTTACTACTGCAACTCAGATAATAGAGGCAAGACCACTCCCCGGGAACTTATCCGCTCAAGCAGCGGAACTGATTGCTGTGACAAGGGCATGTCTCCTTTCAGAGGACAGGAACGTCACTATCTATACGGATAGTCAATATGCTTTCTACGGTGCATGTGTTTGCTCAGCAATGGAAAAATAGGGGATGGTTACAACCTCGGGAAAGACATTATGCACAAAGACCTAATCCTTGAATTACTACAAGCCGTCCAACGGCCACGGGTTTGGCCATCTGTAAATGCGCTGCTCATACCGTGCTAAGGACCCGGTATCACTTGGTAATGCCCTAGCAGACAAAGCAGCCAAAGAGGCAGCTATGTCCAGTACCTTTTCACTTGAAACCACACCTACAGAATTACAACCAACAGATAAATTTGATTTGCAAACCTTACAAGTCATGCAGGAACTTAGCACAGTACAGGAAAAACAACGCTGGACTAGGTATGGTGTTAGGCAGAACAAAGGAATCTATGTGGGACCGGATAATAAATATGTTTTGCCTACTAATCTTTTTAGATATGCAGCACTAGTTGTGCATGGCCCTTCCCATCTGGGCCCTGCAGCTATGGTTAGAATTATCCACCTTACCTTTTGGACCAAGGGTTTCATTGCATATGCAAAACATTTTTGTCTATCCTGCATAGTATGTGCTAAATACCACGGGGGAGGGGTCAGAGTTGCTCCGGCATCATTTCCAACACCCCCCTATCCTTTTCATACAATATGTATGGACTTCATCGAATTGACCCCGGCACAACTAAAGAAGTTTGTGTTAGTAATAGTAGATGCATTTACTAAATGGGTTGAGGCTTTTCCGGTGACACATCCGGATGCTCAATCAGTGGCTAAAATTTTGGTCAATCACATCGTCCGCACTTTGGACTTCCTACACGCATCTACTCTGACAACGGCACGCATTTTGTCAATCAGATCATACAGAAACTGTCTACAGTTTTCCAAATTGAATTGAAACACCATTGTGCCTACCACCCACAGTCAGCAGGGTTGGTGGAACGCCATAACGGCATTCTAAAAGGCAAGTTGAGAAAACTCATGGCCGAGACACATCAATCTTGGATTACCTGTCTACCTCTAGCCCTCCTTTCCATGCGCACAACTCCCACCTCAAAAGGAGTCACCCCATTTGAGTTGTTGTATGGGAGACCTTATTACGTCCGCAGTGGCAAAACTTGTTGCCTGCGGAACGTGAGGGGTGAGGAGATAGCTGAGTACATGAGGAAAATGCTGACCAATACTAACAGCTGTTTAACGAATGATTGTTTTCAGGTTCAAGAGGCGACAAGATCACGGAAATCAGACCCGGCGAGTGGGTCTGGATCAAAATAATAAACGCAAGAATTGGGCATCCCCAAATGGGAGGGCCCTACCAGGTGCTAATCGCAACTCCAACAGCAGTTCGGATTAAAGAAAGGTCCTCATGGATCCACCTAACGCATTGCAAAATCATAAAACATTTTAAGTTAAATAAAGACTTGAGTTCCCCTGAGGAACAAACAGACAGCAGCAATCATGAAGGACAATAATGAGAATAAGAGAAAATGGTTCTATTGCAATGTTTTATTGTTTATAACTATTGTGATTGTAATATTTCTGTTTTGGACATTTCTGTCTTTTAATGAAGCTAGCCATTCAAAAGAGACAAACACACCAGCTGGCATCCAAACTTTAATACATATCAAGCGATTAAATATGCATATGCATCCTCAATGAATGTCTCAAATTGTTGGGTATGTACTGCAATACCTACTGTACACAGTGGCTTAATGTTAGGGACAGCCCTCTGGGAATAAATGATACTTGGAATAGTTTGTTGTTTGAAACCACAGAAGTACCACTGAGAGACAAGGTGGCGCTGCCTCTTCTGGGGCCAAAATGGAACAGTGTGTTTTCAAAAGATTGGGAAAGTTAAGGTGGGGCTGAGCCAATGTAATTTGACAATAGTTCATAATTGTACCCTAGAAGGGCAGTGTGAGACCAAGTTTGGAGCTATAAAAAGACATCAATGTAAATGATATTAGTTTTGTTGAAAAATGCTGTATGTATATGGCCTGTTATTTAAGGGCTAAAGCCAAATGGGAGTTATGAATTTGCAACCAATATTACCATCAAAACAAATGATTGTTATTTTATTTGTGGTAGGAAAGCATATAAATGGTTACCATATGGCTGGTCAGGAAGTTGTTTTTGGGATATCTGATACCAGCTATCAGGCACGCAAATGCGTTGCCTCAAGGTAAAATCTGAAATGCACGTTCTCTTAATAAACCTATTAATCCCGTTGGTAACATTGATGCGTCATGGATTTATCACCATGACTTGGCACACGCCAGAAGCAAAGCACTCTCACATATGGACCTAGGCGATGATGTAATTGCTTGGGCTGGTATTTTGCCAGCATATGGGACAGTAAAATCCATCTGGGAACTGAGAAAACTGTCAAAACTGTTAGAGACTCTGAGTAATGCGACATTTTCAGCGCTAGAATTGGTGACGGACGAATTAACGGCGATGAGAACAGTAGTGTTGCAGAACCGTATGGCGCTCGATTTCACCCTAGCGGCGAAAGGAGGTACTTGCGCTCTGATACGAGGAGTGCTGCTCGTTCATCCCTGATAACGAGCACGCGATTCAGAGCCACCTTGAAATAATTCAACAAGTTTCTGAACTGACTAAACCTGGTCCAAACCCCTTGACTGACTTTTTCCAAAATCTGTTTGGAAACTGGGGTTCTGTGTTGATGAACATTTTAATTGCTGTATGTGTTGGTGCAATCATATTTTTGCTGCTTGGCTGCTGTTGCATACCATGTATCAAAATGATAATATCGAAGGTTATCTCTGCCAATGCTACAAAAGCATATTTCTCTGATTATGAGAAGGTATACAACGTATCTGGGATTGTGTAAAATAAACAGTATACAAAATGTAAGGGGGGAAATGTGGAAAAATACTGAAGTCAACATATTTTGTATTCTGTATTTAAAGGGTTAAGCAGAAAAATGTTCACTGCGTGCAAACTGAAATGTTCTGGAAAATGTTGATCACTGAGGAATGCAGGAGTTAATCTTAAACTGCTGATAAAGTTAATGGTGCAAGAATAACTGTGGTACTGGCTGGTAAAAACAAGTAATCAAACTATCAATTTTAATGAATGTTCTGTGTGCTACGTGTATGTACGTGCAGGAGGGTCTATATAAGGAGAACTCAAAGTACAAGTAACCAGACTGCTGGCATATTACTATCATGTAGCAGATCTCCATGCATGTAAAAATAAAGCTGTTTTACTTGCTTACAAGAACTTGGTGTGATTCTTCCAGAATATGTTAGAAGAGTAAAATCTTTCGACAATAACACATCTTAGCAAAGTTCTATGTGTGTGTATGATGACACATATGTGCTAGATTCTGGTTCAGTTTTTACTAAAGGGAGTAGTGTGGGAACTAGAGTCAGACAACCAGATGTATGTGATGTCATTCTGTAATCCAGCCCTGAAATGATGCTTTAATACCAGATGATACAGAAGTCTCAGGGGAGTCTGCTTTTTGAAACCTGACAAAGAAGGATCACTCACCCACTTCATCTTACCTTGCTCTAGTAAGTGAACTAGGGGACGGTAACTCTTTAGATCAGTCCAGAAAATATAGTGAAATTAGTTAATTATTGTTTTCTGTATTTGTGTGAATCTTTCCATCAGTGTTATTTGTAATATTTCCTGTGACTGAAACTTTATTTATTGTAAATAGATATTAATATTTTCATGTTCTTTTGTTTTTTATTATTAAATATATTTAAAATTGTCATTGCAACTGGTCTTTTAGAGAATATTTTAATCTTTGAGAGTACTTATATTTATTTGGTGACACTGCGGCCGCTCCTGAAAGTCTTGCTGCACTGGTCAAACACTACCATTTGATAAGTGTTAATTTTACTAAGTATAATTTGATACCCTGGTAACAGCCTTAGAGTAGCTGCCTTTGGAATGTTCTGCTGGCACTACCTCCCTTATAGTCTGGGCAGAGGGGGTATAGCTGGTGAATCTGTGCCAGCCTTTCCCAGGGTGTGTGTGTGTGTGTGTGTGTGTGTGTGTGTGTGTGTGTGTGTGTGTGTGTGTGTGTGTATCCCACAATTAAATAAAAAAGATCAGATAAATACCAATATTAGAGTGATTAAGTCAAGTTTTTCGTTAGAGTTACCTATGGATCTAGCTCATTCATTGTTTTTTTTCTTTCAAGCTGCATTCATAATTGTGTGGAGAAAATGTAATGAAGTATTTTCTGCTAAGATGCAGAATCACCAACCACAGTACTCACTAAACTTAAAGTGCTTGGCATAAACTGATAACAAAACTTGACTGGACTTTACTCATCTTAAAACACTGTCTTGTCACAAATGATCCCAGCAAGATTCCATGGTTTATTCCACTTTCTGATCCTCCAAGCACTGCTATATTTCATTAATTAATGTTAACTGGATTCCATTACCAGACAGAATGTGTTATTATTTGGTCTACTCACCTTCAAAATGCTGCACTTGGAACTCCCCCTCCCAGCTCAAAGGTTAAAAACTGCAAACTACTATTGTACCTTAACATCACAAGGACAGGGAGCACTTACTCATTAACACCTACTGGCAGTCAGATAACAGAGTGTGTCATTCCTAAGAGCTGGCAAGCAATATCACAATTGTCTGCAAATCTGAGGTTAAATAAATTAAATATATTTATGGTGGTACTGAGGATGGCAAATTTAGTACCATGAGTAAGTTACAGTGAGAAATAAAGTGTGTGTGTGTGTGTGTGTGTGTGTGTGTGTGTGTGTGTGTGTGTGTGTGTGTGTGTGTGTGTGTGTATGTGTGTGTGCGCGTGTGCATGTGCGTGTGTGTATATGTGGTCTGACTTTCAATAGCTATCAGCCTGAATGTGATAAAGCAGCCCACACATGTAGTACTACCAGTATGAGTAACATAACAACATCAGCATGGTCAGCGTTAATGAGTTAACACTTGCAAGGCCTTTTCAGATTCTTTGTCAAAGTATCACCATCTTCTTGGAACCTAATCCCTTCAATTACAATGAATTGGATGAATTGCATGAAATTCTGAGAAGGGTTGCGTGATCGCTAGCTGTTTCATATAAATGCAATTTTTTTTTTTTTTACTGAAATGGCTTTACTGGAACAAGCATGTTTTTATTATTTACATTTTCATAATGAAGTATCATACCACTCAATATTTACATACATTTTCATACATCCTAATTATAATACTTGTCTTTATAGTACTATCTCTTTTCATTATAATTACATAACTCTACCTTCCCCAGGGCATGCTTATGATTACATTTTATTTCTATGGCGAGAACAATATATCACTTAAACATAACTTACTTGTTTTAACTTCAGTGTTTTTTTTCATCTGGGATTTAAGCTAGATATATTATTTTTATCCCATTACAGCCACCGCAGTCTCAACAACTTTTAAGTATCACTATATACCATGTACACTTACTGCCAATACATGCCATCTCTCATAGCTTTTTCTTTTCATCTCCTTTTTCATTACTGTTATATTTCTGTTCCTTTAGTTACAACATGGTACTTTCAGACTGGTTTCCTACAAAACCTGCCATAAGCAAACAGGCATGAACAGGCATCCAAATCTATTATATTTTTCTTCCTTTATCAATTTACAAGTCAGTCCTTTATTAAACACCTTAATAAATAGACAGTATCCACTTCATGTATAGCATAACTATGGATAACAAATAAGGTCTTTATGAATGGAATATATTTATTTACTTGTCTGTTTGCTTATTTATTTATTTCAGTTTGATAACTGCATAAGTAGACTTGTCAACACTTTTCAGCCACAACCTGAGCGCCATGTTGCAAGACATAAAAAAATATACACAGACTAAAGAATACTCGGAGTTGTACACAGTATAACAGCAACATTTAAAGAAAGTTACTTACAATTACAAATGTAATATATATTACTGTATATACAGTTAAGGTAGGCATTCAAACACTGGTCATTTTTAAGTATGCCTTAACAAGAAATATGTGACTACAGTGTCAGCTACAAGAACTGGCCACTGTTATTGAAGCAAGATCATTGAAGTCTCTAAAACAATTATTCTTTTAGTTTGTTTCTAAATAAATGAAATGAGCCTTGCTGCCTCACTTCTGCATGTAGCCAGCTACAAGTAACTAGAACTAGCCTAATATTATTCAAAATCTCAGTCCAGCTGTATTTTGAAATGTTGGCATTTAATACACTAATGATTTTGTATGTAAATGTGGTTTAATATAAATGTTTCTCATAATGTATCACTAACCTTAAAAAATAGTACCTCCTGATGTGTAGCTCTTTAACTACCCTAATATTGATATTCATCTGATCTCTGCTTTCCGTTAAATGTTTATGTATTTTGCGTTGCATCATGGACAAAAAGGGTCTCTGTATGTGTCAGGGTA
>NC_056725.1:584809667-584999667 GCF_019279795.1 Protopterus annectens
TAGGGGGGGTGTTGGGGGGTACAGACCCCCACATGGGGGGTGTGGGGGATGAAGCCCCCCACTCCAGTGGGTTTTGTTTATGTATAATTTTATTTTTTCTAATACGACTCTTTAATTTAATGATTATGTTATTTTCCTCAGTGGTGGCCAAGTAGTTGGTTTTCCAGAAAACAACATAATTATAAAATTAAACCTACATTAGAAAAAATAAAATTATACAAAAAAAAAACCATCGGAGTGGGGGGGCTTCACCCCCCGACACACACACACACACACACACACACACCCTACCTAAATATAACAACTCCGAGATCGCACTATAGTGGAGGACAGGGCAAAATTCATCAGTGGGGAACAAGTGTTTCATTTCGCAGAGGCATAATTTGCCATTCCAGGAGTTCAATGTTGTAAATCATTGCTGTACTGGTCTCAATGTTATTGGAGTCAATGCTTTGGTATGTCAACTTTTTAAAGTAGAACTGTGTGTGTGTGTGTGTGTGTGTGTGTGTGTGTGTGTGTGTGTGTGTGTGTGTGTGTGTGTGTGTGTGTGTGTGTGTGTGTATATATATATATATATATATATATATATATATATATATATATATATGTGCGTGTGTGTGCATATATATGCACACACACATATATGTGTGTGTGTGTGTGTGTATGTGTGTGTGTGTGTGTGTGTGTATGTATGCGAGCTGTGACAGTATCCCAGTCTCAGCCCTGCAGCAATGAAAAGCACAACATAAGAGTTTCCCTAACAAACACTAGGCAAATTAACACAAAGTACTAACCATGCAAAGACTGTATAAATTACAAAGCATGCATCTTCAATTGCTTCACAGAAATAATTACCACACAAAGCAGCATGTGTACACATTATCTACACTAAAACAAGTACATACAATGCGTTACAATGTACAGATGACAAACTAATAAATAAAAACAAAAAATACTCTGTTCCATTCAAAATTTGTTTTTCTTCCTTATACCCAGTGAGTACAAGGATAGGCTCCTACAAAACCCAGTAAGCAGATATCGGAAAGTGAATGAATGAGTGCTCATCTAAATGCAATAGAAAGGCACACAGAAATATTACTTGAAATACGCCTGAAAATTAAAAGAATCAGTAAAGCCTATGAGAAAAATAACTGATACTTCCAAATACAAAAAAGAACAAAATAAAAACTAAAAGATAAAGAAGAAAAAATAGTAGATCTAAAAGACATCACATGCCAACCAAATTGCAATCAAAAGAAGAGCACCTGGAATATAAAGCTATAAAAACAGCAGTAAATAGACGTTCACAAGTAAATCAATAATACGTAAAAAAAGCATATCTACTCATCCCATCCCCCCATTCAATACAGCCAATACCAGAGTTGATCACAGTACACAAGAAAATAACTATTAAAATAGTTTCACATACCATAGAAATCCAGCATCCATTGCAAAAACACATCACTAATCCATCAACCATTTTCTTGACTGAAGACTTCCACCTCTAAAATCAGCTGCACCACAAATGCTTACCTATTCCCCCAAGCACCAAAAACAAACACATGCTGTCTCAAGACCAGAATATTATACTCTTTTCACATGAGACCACCATTCAACTTAATCCGTAAACCCATCAATGAAAACAGGTAGAGGAAAACCTAAAATGCATCATTCAGATATAATAAAACAAAACCATAAACACTAAAGCACAATTACTGGCTCTGACAACTCACTCCCACATTCATTCAGTGACATAAAATAAAAAATAAAATAAAAGGAAATGTATCATAATGACAGTGTCACCACTTCCTACATTTCAAACCAATAAATAAGTACAGAAATACAATAAAATTACAGAAAAAGCTAAGAAAAAAAAACTGAGTGTCAGCAGAAATTATACTGTGGTAACATCTGAGCTGCTGGTATTGTCAGTATCAGAGAGGCTGGTGGCCACAAGACCTATCATGATGAACCCCATGATTAGCCTAATGCTGGAACAGCAAATGTTAGGACACCAGGATAGCTGAAAATGGCAGTGGGGGATAGTAGTGTCCAATACAACAATGTCTGTCCCTACAGAAGAGCACTGACCCAGATAAGGAATGCTCAAATGATCATAGCCCACCTGTACTTAGGCAAGGCTGGCATAGAAGTCCTACAGACCAGAATAATGGAAGTAAAATACACAGGTGTACTCATTGTGAAATTCTCTGCTTGGGGCACTCTACACCTGCCCTAACTACTGAATATTATCTGGCAAGTCCTGGACACAGGAAATGGCTATAACCCCATGCCTGATGATAGGAAGGATTTCATCCCATCCTCGGTGGTCCCTCCTGTAAAGATCTAGGGTGCCTGGAGTGCAGCCATATAGAGCTTGGAGAGGTAACTGGAAGGAGAAAATAGCTGGTCCTATGAGTGTAGACCTGGGTCTTTGTTCTGTCTTGTCATCTGTGTCTTTCTAATAACAATGGGCCACATTTCAAAAGAGTTGCTCTCAGTGTAAGTCTGTCTTCATTGTGAAAGACCTGTACATGGTGTAAGTGACTTACTTCAGCATAAAGCCTCTCTATAAACAGGCTTACGTTGGGGGCCAGATTCCAAAACAGCAGTGTAAGTAGCCAGTTAAACAGAACAAGTCTTTTGGAATCAAGCCCATTGTCTATATTCTTTCTTGGAATGAAGACTAAATTGACAAAACTGTCTCTCAATGGCAACAGGCAAGATTGCCAATGGGGCATTACAGGCAATAAGAGCTCACACACCATGACAATTCCTTTCCTGCAGGTTTACTGAAGGTTTTGTACAGCATGCATCTTACAGACTAATACTCCTCTGCTGCCAGAAATGGATGGCATTAGCTGGAAGTTGTACTGTGGAAGCGTGCCTTAGCTCAGAATATCACAATGGAGATAGATTCTGAAACACATGAGGCACAAGTTCTTACACTTTGGACCTTACGTCACTGCAAAATGCTCTGAAACCCTGGACTGTACGTTTGACTTTGTGTATCGCACCAATCAAAGATAACTAATGTACAATAAATAACTTTCTTAAATAAGAAATTTGCTGCAAGGTCTGTACTAGTCATCTATTCAGGGTAAATTTCACGTGATCAAAAGAAGGGAAATGAAACATTAGGATTCAAAGTCTAATACTTTTTTATTCATTTTCCTTTTGTATGTTAACTTCATGTCTCCCTCCAGCAAAAGCTAAATTCTCCCCAGAGAGTAATTTAACCGCACTGTTTATTTATTTACTTTATCATCCAGGTGGTCCAGCAGGGTCAAATGTTCATTTGAAAGGGAAACCCATGGAGAAAGTGCCACTATTACAGTAATTAAACATCCAAGTGAGAAATTATAGTGAAGGTTTTATAACATGATACGGATTCACTACTGTGAGCTCACCATAGAAAAAATAAAGAGTAACCCCAGTCATTATAAGTAAAATATTGTTATATAACTGTACGGGGCTGTCTCTTACAAAGGAATATCCTGTTACTATGCAGGCCCAGTCATTATAAGTAAAATATTGTTATATAACTGTACGGGGCTGTCTCTTACAAAGGAATATCCTGTTACCATACAGGCCCAGTCATTATAAGTAAAATATTGTTATATAACTGTACGGGGCTGTCTCTTACAAAGGAATATCCTGTTACCATACAGGCCCAGTCATTATAAGTAAAATATTGTTATATAACTGTAAGGGGCTGTCTCTTACAAAGGAATATCCTGTTACCATACAGGCCTCAGCCCCACAGAATCTAAAGTACACAACAAATCATAATAAATCAGGGCTGAATGGGGTTCTAGACAGGATAATGGACCATGGCACCCTCAGCCATTCTGATCTCCCATTACGTGGCTGTCACCAATTTCCATAAACACTTTTCATACCTGCCAGAGTGCATACTATTTTGTTCTTTACTTTTACAATAATTTTAGAGATTTGGATTTATCTAAACCTTTTATTTCAATTTTTATAGTACAAATACTGCTAAACAAAACAGTCTCTCATGGAAAACAGACTTAGCATAAACAACAGTAAACTTCTCGTCCTTGAAATTCACATTCATTGAAAAGGCATCTTGCTAGTGGAGATTAAGTGCACCTTGGGCCCCAGGTTCTTTTCAAACCATGGACTCCCCCATGCACCCATTTTTAAGACCATATATAAATGCATGTGTTCTTTGATTCACCTTCCTGATAGCTTTAAATTATATGTCATGTGTAATACAGCAATACTTATTAGAGTGCAGTTTAAATTTGTAATTTTGAACATTTTGTTCAGTAAGCAGTGAAACAAAAGTATGAATTGATGACAAAAATACCCATTTCAGAACATTTCAACCATAAAAGGCCATTCAGACTTCTAAAGACATCTCTCGACCCATCAGTTCTAGCAACATTGTTGACTGCATCCTTCTCAGATGTCCAAGTGGAAAAAAAACTAATTAACAATAATAATGACCAGAGTTACATATTTCAGATTTGTTACACACAAACACACAGTAGCCAAAATATTCCAACTTCATTCAAACACACTAGCTCTGCAAAGCCATACTAATGACTGTTTAAAAATTGACCAGATTATAACAAATACTTTCATCTGGACAGAGCTGCCCACTAGCAGTTACAGCCACTTTGTTGATTATGTACACCCCTTATTATTATGAAGAAATAAATCACATGTACTTTATTGGTAGCTTTGGATGAACTACATGAAACTTTATAAAGACTACTAGCATAACATCATGAGATCCAGCCACATTTAGCACAGTTTAAATAAATAGGAGATTTATGACAGCATAACAAATATTAACTACCTGATAAAATCTGCTAAACCAATGTGCACAATCATACGTCATCTGAATAATTCTATATTAAAGAGAAATATTACTAATGCAGAGGCTGGTGCTGACAAACAACTTTGCATTTTAGTGTTTCATCTTCAAATGCAGTGCCTTCTGCCCTTGAAAAACAAATTGTCTGTGTTACATTAAAAATGGTGTGCTGGTGATATTGCCATAACATTTCCTGAACTAGATCAGCTATGCAATAGGGGGTGGCTGGCAGTGATAACATGTTCATAGTTACTAGGTATGTAGTCCTGGAGGCCATTAAGGAGCCTAGCCCAAATTCCCAGCTACTCCAAAGAGTTGTTTGGTAAAGTGGTTTGCTCAATGTCATAAAGTAGATAAATGAAGGTGGAAAGACTCAAATCCTGCACCATGGGCTCAGAAACTGCTCATTAGCAAGTCAGAGCTTTAGCCTTCTGTGCTAATTTCTAGTGCAGCAGTGTTCAATTAAATGCGGAAATCCTTTGCAATCCAATCTTGTGGAAAAGACTGTATCACAGTAATATGCAATAATGACTACATAATGGATGCTCAAGATAAAACAGTTCTGATCATCACTCCAAATAACGCAGACTATCTATCTATCCATCCATCCATCCACAACCCATTTTTCCCATTTCTGCACATGGGGTGGGGGTTTCACTTCAAGAGTAGCAATCATCTAGAGCCATGATTTACACTGTCAGGTGGTTAGGCCCTGCCGCAGTTCTTCCACGCCACACACTCACATGTACACTCACACCTATGACCAATTTAGCGTGTCCAAGACCTAGCAAATGTCAGCCCTTTTTGTGAAGAAGGTACAGCAAAACATATATTACTAAAATGCAACATGTTTAGACTATATTATACAATCCAGGTCTAATTAATTAATTCCTTGGTGCAATAAATAAAGCAAAACAATTACAGACAATATAAATGCTGCAGCAGCTTTTTTTCAACAAATCACAAGATATACAAAAAGGAGAAATACTACTGCATATAACATTATTGCATATAACATACTGTTTCTTGGGGGAGTATATGCTTGGAAGTCACCTACATCAAACTTCTTACCTCCGCATGTCTACTCTGTCATCAGGAGTACGTTGCCATCTATCATTTTTTTCTGGACTATTCAGAAATCAAAATGATTGTCCAGTAGTCTGGAAAACACTCTACAAACTCCGGTATTCTGTTTCAAAAACAGAAACAGACTATCGAAGTTTGTTAAATTGGTGGATTTACTACACTTTACAAAAAGAGTAGTAAATCTGCAGAAAAAGGCATCACAAATGAAAAAGATGGGGTTCCCTCTCATCTGATGTGATGACACTGCAAAATGGGCAGAATGTGGTTGGGGCATGGGCAGGGTTATGGGAGATGCAAGGGTTGTGGCCTAAGTCCACTTTTAGCCACAACATAAGGTGACAACCCTACCCCTAACATCACTCTGTACAGGTCTGATCAACTTCAATGGCTCATAATGCCGTATTGTTGCAGCAAACACCTCCAGAGTCAACACAGTAGGATCATGGACAAATGGGGCCCTATGTGAGGTAATGAATCAGGCTCCCATCAGCCATACCAATATCCCATTACTCTCTCTCTCTCTAGCTACTATAACCACTGTTCAAACCTGTCAGTATATGTACTATTTTCTACTTCATACTGTTTTCTGCTTTACTTTTAACAATTATCTCAGAGATTTGGATTTAATTTCAAACTTTTGTTTCAAATTTTACAGAAAACACTGACAGCCGTTTTATAAACAAAACAAAACACTTTCTTATTGAAAAATAGACTTATCATGAGAAATAGTGAACTTCTCTTCCCTTGAAACTCACACTTAGTGAAAAATGCATTTGGCAACCTATTACATTACAAGAGACGTGCTGGAATTCACACTCAAATAGCATATAGTAATGTACTAATTAGAAACTATGTAAGGGGTACAGGAATTAAAAACAAAATGTATAGGTCATTTGCTAAAAGACTGGGACAGCCCAATAGACAAAAGTGTCACATTTATGGAGAAGCCAAGGAGTACTGTCTGGTCGCATAGAAGTCAAATAAAGACTGTGGGAATCAAACCATGTGCTACATCAAGCAGCTCCAACTGCTCATAGCCTTACACATCTCTGCTAAGAACTATTGTAGCCAAAACACAATGATTTTCACAACCATGTGCCTGCAAAAATAAGTAAAATTAAAAATGTTTTCATAATTAAAATATCAACATTAAACTCATAGCCTTCATGCTGCCAGTTAATTCACAACTAAATAACACACTGTCAACATTAGGGAAAACAAGGTTCATATAATGATGGCCCTGCTTACTACAAGGTGACTTCCCAAGGGCAGGGCTTCAATATGAAGCATCAGACATGTTCTGCAAAATTGGTGACAGATAAAATCAGAACTATTCTAAATCATTTCAAAAGTTAACAGAACAACAAGTTATTCGAAGTCTGACAGCTGGTGTGGAATTTGAGGCTGCTGTCTACTGTAGCTAAGGTACAGGGTTTGAGACTCAGAGTGAATAACTTAACTAATTAATGCCCCCTAACTGACACACACGTTATTCTATCATCACAATAATCAATATCTTGGTTTGAGCTGCGGAATACCTGTGCTTTGCTTCCCATTTGAAGTTGTCATTTTGAGTAAAATAAAATTGTTTTGCCCCATAATTCAGGCTAGAATAATTCATCTTCAGTATTCTATTAGATCATACAACACTTTACTTGTCAATTGCACATGTTCCAGAAGGCAATGAAAGGAAATGATGCATGCACACCAAGGAGGAAATGCTGAGCAGAAAGTTTAAGTAACTGTAGGCAGTCTGAATGCCAAGCAGGAATTAATTATAGGAGTGGAAACTGTTTATTTTATAATTACCATTTTTCATGGTTGGGCATCTCAGTCAGCAAAAGCCCTAGGCAGCTACCTATATAGCCTTGTGCAGGATCCGGTCATGGTGTGATATGTAGCACCACAGAGGATTAGTTCACTAACAGCTGCTGCGTACATCTTTGTAAGTAAGAAACAACCAACAAAAAGAATTCATCATTTTTTTTCCAATGTAAATTATGTGTCTGGTGGTTTGTTCTGCTATGAGGAATCTTGCTAAGCAATGGCTGTAAATATTTTGTATTTAACTGCATTGTAATGAACAATGTAATACATCTGAAGAGGCAGGTTCTCTGTGAAAGCGCTCATGTCTGTATAGGTTCATAGGTTCATAGGTTCATACTAGGCTATCTGCCCAAGGGCATTTATAAGCCTAGCCCATAGTTATGTGGCTTTCGCCACCCCTTTAGTTTGAATAAAAACTATGCCTATCATTTTGCTGTGCCTCTGTCAAGCAGTGACGCTGAAGTAATCCCTGGGGTATATCTGCAATCTCCCATCCATTGGTCAAGATTCCTCTTGAACAAGACCAGAGAGGTGCTCTGCCTCACATGTACCGGGATTTTGTTCCACAGCATAGGGAGTCTCTGGGTGATGAATCTGTCCCTCCAGCACGTTCTATTTATAACCGTGTCAAGGTTTAAGTCTCCCGCCCTTGTGGTTCTGAGGGATCTAGATTTTTTGAGGTGAAGCATATTCATCAAATCTGGGTTTGACATGGCCTTATATGTCAGGCACAGGTCACCTCTGAGCAAGCGGTATGAGACTGAATAGAGCTGGAGTTCTTTCAGTCGGGCAGCATAAGACATATTTTTGAGACCCTTTATCCTTTTGGTGAGGAACTTTTTATTCTGGAGTACCTTGCTGTTCCTGAGTCCTTCTGTTTTTTTGGAATTGCTTACTTCTGCTTTAATGGACTTGGATTCTGGTTCCTGTTGGTGGCCCTTTTCATTGTAAATATGAATACTTGTGTTTGGAATGAAACAAATCATTTCCTGGTTGTGTTTGAAATATTTTCATTTGTTAGTAAAACTTTATTTCTAAAATCTATGGTCTCTGCATATTATGTGCATAAAAATATGACAAATATACATACACACACACATATACATATATATATATATATATATATATATATATATATATATATATATACATATATATATATATATATATATATATATATATATATATATATATATATATATATATATTTAGGATCCATGTCAACTTATTAACAAGCAATACATTGAAAGTCATAATACTGAATGTACAATGCCGAAATTAAAATGTTGGAATCAAAAAACTGGACTCCCTAGATGTGTAGAAAGATGGACTCCCCCCCCCCCCCACAAGAACATATTAGTACAGATTTCCAAGTTTCACTAACAGGGGAGTGATGTTGTTTGTTGGTTGGCTGTGTACTGGCACAAAGCACATATATGGTGTAATGTAGCACATGTATGCTATTAGCAGATATTTTGAATTCAACATTGTAAAATTTCAGTATTTGGACATTTCAGGATTTTGCATTCAGTACTATGAGTTTCAGTATACAGTTATTCAATAAGTGGTTATGTACAAACACACACACACACACACATATATATATATATAGAGAGAGAGAGAGAGAGAGAGTGCTACATGACAGTAGATAAGAGTCAAAGACCCCCAACAAAATATGATCGCTCTCAAAAAATTTATGTGACAATGGGAATGCTCCAATACATAACCTTGCAACATGAAACTTCAAAATCAACTTTTTTGTAGGGGGCCAATCTCCTCTGCACCCCTTATTACAGCCCATGCCATTTAAATATACCAACTCTGTGATCACACTATCGGTTGAACGGGCATATTGCCTATCCTCAGTATTACAGTGCTCTCGCTGTACTGTCAATCAGCTAATCTGTTGACCAAACTGTACAAGCATGAATGTTTTCCACCAAAGTAACAACAGCCATATATTAGCAGACTCCATATGTATACAGTACACATTATATCTATACATATAAATTATATATATATATATATATATATATATATATATATATATATATATATATATATATATATATACACACACACAAACACAACTCACATTGTGGCATGGATTATTTCTAAACATGCATTTAAGAAAAGAGCCAAGAAGGGCATCATGGCTGTGAGCATAGACAAGTAGGCATTCATAATGTGCGCTCATGGGAAGGTCTGTACTGTGAAATGATATAAGATGTACTTTGTTCATGTAGAGGTTCTAATTTTGCTAAGGTTAAGTTTGCAATGTATATTGCACCATTTATTCATGTTTCATTTATTCATAATAGTCTAAATGCTTTTAGTACACAGAAATGTATTGTCTTTGTAGCATGCACAGAGGAACATTTATCTCTGACAAACTTCATAGAAATTTCCTCCTGCCATTTGAACAACCTAAAGAAAACAGGACTTAATAACATTTTCTTAAGGCCATAAAGCAAAAGCAGGAACAAAAAGAAAAAACGATAAGATACGTTTCAGATTAGTGAAGCCCCCTTCCTGCAGCTTAATACGTAGGAATATGAAAAGCTAAAGTATTGTTAGAAGTGTATTAAAAGTAGATTACTTAGTAGCTAACAGTCTTTGTATACTAAATTACAACTGTCATCTTCAACATAGCTATTTACTGTGAACTCAGTGAAAGTACAGATCTTATTAAAACAGCATAAACAGTCCTCACCACAGTCTGCTCTCTGATGCTTTTTTTACCTAACAGATACCTACCCACTTTTCACCACACCATATACACATCTACCCAAAATACCCATCTCATCCTAACTGACAATATTAAACTAACTTGTTAGATTATTTCACAGGAAAAATAAAATACGTGATTCACCATAAATTACCTAAAATCATTCTGCTATAACAGACTTGGACATGACACACTAGACATTGCTAACACAATATTAGACAAGTTATACTTATTTTCCCTAAAAATAATGCATTCTGACAACACTCATCTTAATCCAGGATTATAAATAAACTTTTCATGCAATGGCAATTAGTCAAGCTATGCCAAAAATTCAAAATGAAAGGGAATACGATTAATAATAAATGGATGTAGAACAATTGGTGAAATCTCTAAAAACATTTGTTCTGCAAAGGGGCAAGTCTTCGTAAATCAAGTCCTAGATATTAGTCAAACAGCCACATATCCTAGTTATGACCAAGTCATGGTTTGAAGATGACTTCTATCCTTGAGTTTCATTAAACACATATATCAGGATAACAGACCAGAACTGAGAACAAATGCAGAATTCTAACATTAGGGTGGAAAACCTTCCACTTAGTAAGCCAACAAGTGCCCCTGGCAGATCCCTATACAAATGACTCATCAAACTGGATAACAGCTAAAATACTGCTTGGTAATAACACTTGGTTACACTTACAAGTTGTTACCTACCACCATCTTCTTCTATAAAGCTACTAGAAATGGTCTTAAAAGAGAATTACCCAACAGGATCATATAAGAACAACATGTTGCTTGGCAATTTCATTCTCAATGCCCTAGATCCCAAATTGGCCCAACTTGAAAGACTTTGCATATGCATGGCTGTAAACAGTTACTCAAAACATCCAACTAGACCAGTCACAAAATTAGTCAACAACTGTACCTTCTGCCTTATCCTAACTGATAATTACAAAAATGTCTCAGTGTAGCACTGTTTTATAATTCCATATCTCAGTCCAACCTAATCTTGTCATCATGGTCATTCAAAGCTATAAAGCTTCCTCCACATTCAGTAGTTGGTGGAGTAAATTCAGAGTGCTGGGAGGCATATCATAAGCAGTTATTAGACATGCAACCCATTAAACCATTGAGGAGCCTAGCTCAATTATCCAACTGCACCAGAGCTCTTTCTGTATAAGTAACTTGCTCAAAATCACAAAGCAAGGAAACGGGAGTCTGATGACTCAAACTCTCCTTAACAGAATCAAATTCTCATTAACAGCTAAGAGTCATAATCTACTGTGCTAACTCCAAGATTTAAAATAGAACTTATAGCCTTCTGATCTTCTAATCATCAGAGGCAAGTTTGCTAACTGTTTAGCCTCAAAGAACTATCACAGACTGTTGATTAGATTCCTATGTTGTTCCAACTATCCAATATTCAGGACAATCTCATTCCACTAACAGTGACAATGAAGAGAAAACGTCTTCCACTGCATGACTACTGAATACAATGTCCTAATGAAACAGACGCAATATGTAAGAAAAAGCTTACCTAGACCTAAGAAAAGCATGGAGAATTGCTGCTAAGGTAGAAAAGGCTGCATATCTAAAAACAGAAACCTTTAGCTTCATCCACAAAATCTTTCTGGAAAGCCATTAAAATCTTAACTGACCACTTCAGCAAACCTCCAGCAATAAATTCTCCCATGTTCCCTTCCAGCTGACTCTCTTTCCAAACCAAATTTGTTATGAAATATAAATAATGCTTAGAAAGCTCTTTCAACAGTCACAAATCAAACAACCCACTTCACATAATCAACAGGATGTTAATACCTTAGGAGCACTGAAGAAATAACCCTTGGCAGATAAAAATATGTTCAGTTTCACAGAAATTTCAGCCAGAGAACTGCCGGGTCTCTTAAATAAACTGAAGAAATTTGGGAAATGTATAGCAAACTACACCCTTATTTTCTTCATATGGCTACTCCCCTAATAAGTAAATGATTGGCCTTCATTGTCAGTCGGTCTGCTTGTATTGGTATTGAGCTATGTCCAGTTCCCCAAATAGCCTCTGCATCCTTCCCAAAAGTCTTTAGATCAAGAGCCAACAGGCGCCTGTTAGCAAAAATATTTGCAAAGATATTTGGAATCACTTCCTTGATCATGTCAATAAACATGGTTTTCTGTGTGATGCTCATCACGGATTACAGAAAGAGCTTGGTACCCAACTACCACATACAAGGCAATAGATAATGTCTGTAACAGCCTTCTCACATTTTGGGTGTTTATAGATATGACCCAAGCATCCAAGGCAATAAATAATTTCCTCCGAGTAGCATCATTATAAAAATTCAGCTTTGAAGTAAATACAATTATCTTGGATCATAAACTATTTGTAAAGTCATATTTTTCAGTTTAGTGTGAGCACAAATCCATCTGAGTTAGAAACAGCCATCTGTGGAGTGCTCAAACAATCTATATTAGGGCCACTACTGTTCTTTTTTATAAACAGCATGACCACCCTTCTTGAAATATTGATTTACCAGCAAGCTGTTGACAATCATTCTTTCAGCTCTCCATTTGCTGAGCAGAAAAAGCTATAAAAACAGATTTTTTTTTTTTTGTAGTTGGAGCAAGCCCTCTGCACCACTCATGTGGGAGCAGAGCCACCACACCACAAAACTGTATATACCAACTCCACAGTCACACCATAGTGTAGAAAAGGGGAAATATGGGGGGGGGAGACAAAAAATGCACTATTGGCTCTCACATTACAACACACTGCAGTAAAACTCACCCCGGTGTAAAATCTTCACACAGAAAACAGTTGTCCAAAGACACAGCAATGACTCATAGGACAGTCCCAAATATCACCACGTACACTGATGGCATCCTGTTGTTTGAAACCAACACTTCCTTTTCTAATACAACTCTCAACCATCCCTGATTTTCATAGACATACCTGATTTGGGTTCAAAATTTTGCTCTGCCCATCCTAATCCCTCTTAAAACTAGTGATTTTGAGAAAAAAGTTGGTAAATTGCACTTAGTAAATAATGGCAATAATTAGAGTTATGAAAATCTTTTACTTCAGAAAATGCAATTTGCATTCATTTATAATGTCAACAACTCAAGTTAATAGTACTAATAATCTTAAAAAGTGCCCCTTTTGGTTTCTGGAATTGCCCCCAATTCTGAAGGTAAGAGGCTGAGAGCGATGCTTTATCTATAACATTCGTTACAACTAAATTTTAATTCTTTATGGAAGCAAACCTGCAACAAAAAAACTTTTCAATTCATACAAACAAATCTAATGTTACACTACTTGGCTCCCCACAAAGACTACCTAAAACCCCCCATTCTCGAACTCATTAATCCCATCCTCATATCAAACTACAAATGTCTCCTAGCAAAGGTATTCTGGTCTTATTCTTGAACTTATGTAATCTTAAAAAAAAAAGACGCCATCATAATCTGCACCTTATTTCAGCTGAAGTTCTGCTACAGACTTTCACACCTGCTCTCCTATGTAACACATCAAGCCTAGGCAGAGAATGTGTTCATACCTTAGTTAAGAGTATACAAGTCTTTGGTAACTTCCAGCTCACACAAAACACTAAAAATAAAATATAATAATGTCTGCTTCCTGTTGATCGTAGCAAACACCACTCTATACTGTTGGGAAATGTCCACAGGTTACTTGGCAACAGTAAAGTTACCTTCTTGATAAACACCTTAATTTACAAAAATCATCCAGTTGTGATACTGGCTACCCCTTGAGTAGATAACTATTAGAGAAAACTATTAGTCCCCCCAAAATAACAATACAGAAGCATCCATGCTAAGTAGACCTCCCTTAGGACTTACAACAGGGGGAAGGGCCTTTTCTAAAATCTGTCCCACTGTCTGGAATCAATTACCAAGTGAAATGTGAAATCAGGAAATTCTGAACAGCCTTAAAATACAATTAAAAGACACCTATTTAAAGAAAATAAATGCATGTGCTGAAGACAATGGTTAAACTTTTGGCTGAAAATTTTTCAACAACCAGCTCACTTGCTGAGAAAAGGCTACACATATTAATACTTGTACTTGGAACGAAGCAATTAATTCCCTGTTTATATGTGAAATATTTTAATTTATTAGTAAAGCTTTACTTAATAAAATCTATGAAAACAACAAGAAATATCACTATTTGTATATATATATATATATATATATATATATATATATATATATATATATATCAAATATGGGGAGACAGAGAGAGAGAGATCTACTTCTAAAGCTTAAAGTTTCAAAACTTTGAACTTCAAACAGCTGAGATCAGAAGATCGAAGTTTTGTAACTTCAAAAATTAAATAAAAAAAAAATTAAACTTTTTTTTAATGTTTTTTCAGGGTGGCAAGCCCCCCCTGTACCACCCGCACCCCCTGCTAAATAAATATACCAACTCCGAGATCGCACTATATTGAGGAAAATGGTAAATATCCCGTTCTACACTGTACGACGCCAGGGATCATCATTCAAAATGTTCAAACTTTCAAAACTTCGATCTTATGGTCCCGACCATTTGAAGTTCGAAGTTTATACTTCGACCTTCTGAAGGGGATATATATATTTATATATATATATATATATATATATATATATATATATATATATATATATATATATATATGTGTGTGTGTGTGTGTGTGTATTTAGATATATATATATATATATATATATATGCACACACACACACACACACACACGCATATATATGTAAATATAAAAAAGTCTATGCTGAGTGCTCACTTAGACATTGAAAAAAAAACCAAGTAATAATACTGGAGTAATAAAACAGCTGTAACACAGACTCTATCCACTAATGTATTAAATTCCTGAGAAATAGATTTGCAAAATAAAATATGCTTGCTGTTAATCTGTTTACTGAATGCAACATATGCATATTCTTAAAGACAGCATGTAGTTATTTCTGTTTTATCCATGAGGCAATCTCAGTGGTTAAAAAATGAAAGTCATAAATGTAGTAATTACTGCTGCATTTGAAAATTGATTCAGGCAGCTACATTGTTGGATCAAGAACAAGTATATCATTTTATGCAGCTAAATAGCACTTTTCATTATGTTCTTACACGTATATTTCCACTGCTGCTTTTCTGCAAATATGTATGTAGTGTTACCTTTCTACCCCAACCCATGTCATCCAGTGGTCATCAAAGTAGAGCAGCTGCATAAGCAGAACATCTATGCTCAAAAAATGAGTCTTCAGCCACCTATCCTATGCATTTCTCAGACCGAACGTATACACCGTCTCAAGTGACCCACTGTTTTTCAAGAAAACCAAAAAGTAAGACTTCGATGACTGTTTCTAACAGCACTGCCGTATTGGTGCTGGATATGATTCTGAGAGAGAACAGATTAAAAGGCTGCAACTCCTGACTACAAACCTCTTATCACCACATGTGGAAAGAATCACACTCCACTAAGCACTGCCGAGAGCTAGCCAGGTCAAAGTGGACATGAGAAATTACTAGTAAAACACAGTTTTACTGCTACAGATACATCCATTTGTCCAAATCAGCATTTTGGCAAATGGAAATAGTGAGAAAAGTGTGATAGCATGCAGCTGAACACCGATCATTGAATTAAGCAAACAGAAAATTGTCAATACAGCAAGTCTCAAAGGCGTATTTATATTTAAAGAGCGACTTCAAAGTGTTCGTACTGGTGCACAACAGGAATTTTTAAACATTCTCTGACAGCACATCAGAAGGAGGAAAGATGGATGGACTTCCAACTGCTTCTTTCCCTTTTTTCTCTGCAGGGTTATACAAGCTGTCTTCACATGCAACACAATATCACCAGGGGCCCTGATGACAACAGTCATTACCACCTAATCAGCATTTATACAGACACTGGTATCACCGCTTTCTTTACCCTCCTACTAGTTTAAAATGCTTTCTAATGTTTTTTGGTACTGTGCCTACGTCTAACTACCATTCCCTAGGCCCTAAGGCTTGTATTTCTGAGATATAAGAAAACAGGACTCGGGGCCTAAAGTTATGTCCACAAATATTTACTCAAGCAACTAGATTGTCATGAAGCACATTTGACATTCTTTCTTTTCACAAGCTGGCACACTGCCAAAGCCCTTTGGCTATTTTAAGCTTTCAGAAGTCTATGTTTAGCTCACTGTGAAAAGTAGCAACAAATTTTCAAGATAAAAAAAGCCAAAAATTGAAAGCAGTTTGCTTTTGAAATAAGTGTTACACATCAACCAAAGTTCAAGGAATACTGCTATTCAGCCAAAATGTTTAATTTATGCTTTTGTACCTTTTAAAAAATGTTACATTTATTTGCATAGTATGTAAATCATGACTGATCTCAGACTGTTTACAATGTACTACAGGAGCAGATTTTGGTTCAGGAAACCACAACAAAATAAAAACAGAGTAATTACAAAGGATTCTGGCAGCCTGCATTCAACTACTATAGAGCAGTACATATTTCATGTCCCATTGTGTAGCGTAAATGTACTTTATTATTTATTGGCATTTGTTTACCAGGAAAGTCCACTGGGCCAAGTAGAGTCTATTTTCAGTGGATGCCCAGGGAAAAATGCTCCATAACAAATACAAACAGAATATATGGTAAATCACAAAGCACACATTTTGAGCATATACAGCACAGAGGGAGGAAAAAATTCTTAAACCGAAGGACATTTAGAATATATACACACATTTGATACACACTTTAATTACAATGTAGTACAACTATAGTTGACGTAGTAATATGGGTGAATATAAAATGCTCAGCACACAGATTATGACTAAGACTTAGAACTAGGAAAGATAATAAGAGGCCATAGCAGTGATGTTGCAGAAGTTGTATATAAGAGGAAAATGAATGTAAGAATATGAGAAAGTACATGTAAGAAATTGTAAGTGATAACAGTAGAGGTGAGAAGGGAGGGGTAATAGAGATGAAGGTTAGAAGAGAAGGTCATTGCTAGCAATGGGTAAAGAGAGAGAGAGTGTGAAGAAATGTTAGTGTATTTAAGATAGATATAGGAAAAAATGTGAGTACAAGCAGAAAAAGGGGAAATAATAGGAAGGCACAAAATCTAGGTAATGTCCAAAGGAGGCTTAGTGCAGTTAAGAACCATTTAGAGTGAAGGTGCGTGTATAGTGCAGTTTTGAAGGAGGCAGTGTATTGTGTTGTGCGAATGTTTGAAGGAAGGCTGTTCCAAATTTTAAACTGAGTCAAAAGGCAACCACGAAACGAAACAACCACATGTTTGGTGACAGCCTTGTCTGCTTGGTTTTGGAATAAAGAGCTTTGGTTGACTTCCTGGTGGCGATTGTTTCGTTTCGTGGTTGCCTTTTGACTCAGTTTCAGTTTGGTTGCATTTCCCACCTTTGGTTTTATTGTGTTCCAAATTTTAACTATAACCCAGGAGTATGGAAGTTGGCCTGCAGGTAGATTAGGTTTCTGAATTTGGAGGAGGTGTTGGTTTCTTATCATAGGGACCTATTGGGAGTATACTGGGAGAATAAGGACTTTAGGGCAGGGCAATCATGTGGTTTAGTAAGTAATTCATGTATGGTAGTTAGTTGGAGGGAAGTAAGATAGTGGGGGGAATTCAAGCCAATTTAATGTTTTTAGAGATACACAGTGGTGGGTAGAGTGGTGTTTTTTGTTGCAAATTTGGCTATCTTGTTGTAGCATATTTCTAGTTTAGTTACGAGGGAGGATTGGAGGTTGGTTAGTAATGGGGCACCATAGACTAGAGACAGAAGTAGATAAGTATAACCAAGTACTTGTTTTGTGGGGAGGGACAGGAAATGTTTATGTCCGTAGAGTAGTCCCAGTTTTTTGTGAGTCTTGCTGATGTTATTTTGTAAATGTAGGTCAAATTTTAGGTTTTCGTCAATAATATCTAACAGTTAGGTCTGGGTAACTAATTCAATCTTTGTGTTATTTAGAGAGAATATGTGGAATTGAAACTTGGCAATGGGAGTGTATTTCTTTGGGGTGAATATTATGAGCTTGGATTTATTTGGGTTTAAAGACAGGTAGTTATTGTGGTGCCATGTCTCTATGGCTGTAAATGTAGTTTGAGTAATTTGCTGTAACTGAGTTGAGTTTTCAGCAGAACAGATTACAGTAGAGTTATCTGCATACTGAACCAGAAAAGTACAGTTGTGTACCTACCATAAATGTAGATGTCCGAGTGTATTCACTGCTGCAGTCATTACACTTGGGTTATCCTGCTGGCAGGCTACCCGCAGTCAGCCTGAATTCCAAAGTCCTGGTCCGGCGTCAGTTGCTGTCGCCTCTTCCCTGACGTCAGTGCTTCAGGGGTATAAAAGATGCAGCCAATGCCATTTTCTTCAGTTTTTCTTGCCCCAGATGTCAGGTGCCCCCAAAAGGGTAGGCTAGTAGGGTAGTGAGCTGAAATGGCAGAGGCATGGATCTTAATTGATGAGAAGGATAGGCCTTTGTCCAGCATCTCAGTTAGGTATTGTAAAATCTGAGGAATATTTGGTACAAGCGTGTCAATTCCCTGTGCCTAGTTCCAAGAAAAGAATCTCTTCCATTTTTCTGCATACGATTTTCTGGTGCTGGGCCTCCTGGCCTCCAAAATAACATCCATAACTGCTTTAGAGAGAGGTGTGTTCTGAAAGTTTACATTATCTGCCATGCAGCCAGATTTAGGGTTCTGAGTTGGCTGTGTAGGATCTGATTGTTTTGTTGGGTCAGCAAATGAGGAATTTGAGGCAATGTCCAGGCTTATCCTTGAGATAAGCTCTTTAGGATTGGGTACCAGTGCTGGCGTGGTCAGTCTGGGGCAATCAGGATCATTTTTGGCTTCTCTTGTCTGACCTTTAGGAGTACCTTAGGGAGGAGAGGCAGAGGAGGGAAGGCATATACTGTAAGGGCTTTCCAGCTGAATGAAAGGGCGTCCACTTTCCATGCTTGTTTGTGATACGTCCGAGTGCAGAATTTCTGTAGCTGGCAGTTGAGAGGGGAAGCAAATAGATCTATGTCTGGGCATCCCCATTTCCCTGTTATCATGCTGAAGATTTGTGGATCTAGTTTCCACTCCTGAGGATCCATGAGGTTTCTGCTTAGTTCATCTGCCAAAGTATTTTTCTTTCCTGGCAGGAATTGTGCTTGCAGGTGTACTTGATAAGTCAATGCTGTGTTCCACAAAGTCATGGCTTGTCTGCAAAGGGGGTAGGAATGTGTGCCTCCTTGCTTGTTTATGTACCACATGACTGTAGTCTTGTCCGTCTTTATCAGCAGTTGTCCTGGATGAAGTAGGTCCTTGAAGGCTGTCAGGGCATTCTGTACAGCTAGCATCTCTTTTTGATTGATATGGAGATGCATTTGGCTTGTGGGCCACATGCCCTGAATACATTTTCCTGCCATGTGTGCCCCCCAGGCATAATCTGATGCATCTGTTGTTAGTGCCGCCTGGCTGTGGGTAAAGTGAATGGCTGTCCCTTGTTGTGGTGACAGGCCTGTGCCCACCATTGAAACTCCTGTTGCAGGCAGGGAATAAGAGTAATTAATGTTTCCAGGCTGCGGCAATGTTGAGTCCAAACACTTTTTAGATACCATTGTAGTTTCCTCATATGTAGTCTTGCATATGGAATTAGTAGAATTCAGGATGCCATGTAGCCCAGAGCCTGTAGAATTTGTCTTGCAGATAATTGGGTCTTTGTTGCCATGTTTTTGGAGTAAGAAGTCAGTTGCCTTTGTTTGTCTGGCATGAGATAAGCCATCTGGGCAGTTGTATTTAAGCTTGCACCCAGGAATATTATCTCTTGAGAGGGTACTAGTTTTGATTTCTTTTCATTTACTGTGTACCCTAGGCAAATTAATAATCTTTTTATGAACGCCAGATGCTTTAGTAGAATGCCTTTGGTCTCTGCTTGAATAAGGCAGTCTTCCAAGTAGGGATATATTTGAATTCCTCTTTGTCTGCAAAAAGCAATTACTGGTGCCAGGCATTTTGTGAAGACCCTGGGTGCAGTAGATAAACCAAAGGGCAGTGCAGAGAATTGGTAGTGCATTGTGCCAGCTATAAATCTGAGGTATCTTCTGTAAGATTGTCTGATTGGTACATGCAGGTATGCCTCTTTGAGGTCCAAAGTTACAAGTCAAGCCTTCATGCCCAACATGGGCAGAAGTTGCTGCAGAGTCAACATTTTGAATTTTGGAACGTCCAGAAAAGTATTTAGAATAGACAGGTCCAGAATTGGTCTCCAGGCTTTGTCCTTTCTTGGCACTAAGAAAAGTCTTGAGTAAAATCCTTGTCCCTGCTCTTGTTGTGGCACTGGCTGAATAGCACTCATGTCCATGAGAGATGAAATTTGTTTTTGTGCCTCTGCCCACTGATTGTGTGGCAGGTCTGGCATACCTTTTGCCTTTGGAAGGGTGTGAAAGTGGAACCTGTAGCCCTGAGAGACTATATTTAAGACCCATTTGTCCTGGGTGATCCTGTGCCAGTTTTGTGAAAAATGTGCTAGCTTTCCCCCTAAGGGTGTTGCCAAAAGGTAAGTGCTTGTCATTGGCAGAGGGAAGTCATTGGGACTGTTTCCTATATGGCTGTGATTTGTCTTCTCCACTTTTGGAGGTAGAATCACCCCATTGTTAGGGCCTGTATGAGCCCTGGGACTGTTGCCTGCCTCTAGGGCGTCTGAATCTGCATCTTTGTGATTTGTCTGACGCTGGAAAGGACCAATTCTTAGAAGGCCAGTTCCTGCTAAATCTGGTGGCTGTACCTGTAAGAAATCCTTTACTGTCTGCATAGATTTAGCTTTATCCTCCATTTTCTTCAACACCTCTTCTGCCTTAACACCAAACAAAGTATCGTGCTGTAATGGAGCATCCAATAATTTTGCTTTAACATGATCAGGCAGATTCTGTTCCTTTAACCAAGCATGCCTTCTAATAACAGAACCTGTAACAGCGGCCCTGCATGAGGCCTCCAGTGAATCATAACCAAATTGCAAAGTATGTTTTCCCACTTGTTCAGCTGCATGCAATAAATCCTGCAAATCTTTGTTCTCAGAACATTCAGAATTTGTCAACATTTTTTGTTTTATCAAAGACATTAAGTATTGCTGATATTTGAGCATATGAAACTGACAATTTAAAGCCCTTACAGCCAAGGTAGCAGAAGTGTAGACTTTTTTCCCTCATCTGTCCAGAGCCCTAGAATCTCTGTCTGAGGGGACAGGGTTTTTAGCAGTAGCAGCCTTCACCCCTTTGGGACCCTGTGAGATAGTTTCTGGGTCTGCAGCAGGGTTTTTATATAGAAATTTATGGGAATCTGGGACCCTGTAGTATCTGTCCAGCTTAACAGGTGCAGGAGGCAATGAATCTGGAGACAGGCCGGACTCTGAAAATACATCATCTACTATGTCTAGAACAGGAGGAATTGCAAGATGTCTGTGCTGAGGTAGTAAGAGAAAGTCTCTAAGCCTTTTCTTAGAATCTGAACAATTTTGGCTCTCCCAGTGGAAATGCTCCCTCATGGTATGCAGGGTTTCCCCAAATGAATAATCCTCAGGAGGAGAGGCTGAAGGAATAGAATCTTCAGTATCAGAATCCTCATAGGGAGGAATAGAATATCCCTGTTCTGAAGAGGAATCAGAGGAAATGGAAACCTGATCAGAGGAATCTTATTCAGTATCTTGCCTAGGCCTCTTGTCAGGAGGGGGATGGGAATCCCTGATCAAAGTAATTAGGTCTTCGGCCATTTTGAGCATCTGTTTCTTAGGCATAGAAGTCTGTCCTGGAGAATGCTGTACTTGTTTCCTTGTCTTTAAAACTGCTTTAGACTTTGTCTTGGATGCTGAAGTAGGCTTGATATAAAGTTGTGTAGGTCTGAAAACACCCTCAGAAGCCGATGCCTGCTCAGCGGCTCCAGACCCATTTGAAGGATTAGTTTCCGAAGGGCCAATAGCTTGAGTATCCAGAGGCCTAGTTGTCTCCGCATGGGAGTCGGAAGTGGCCTGTGGCTCTGAGGTAGCGGGAGTCAGGGGCTGCGAAAGCGCCTCACTGAGCACTGGCGAACTGGCGACTGGCCTAGAAGAGGCTTTGTCGTCGGTTTTGGACCTCGGATGCCTGTCCTTTTCTTTATCCTTGTGCTTTTTATGAATTCCGGTCATCGGTTGTTCCGACGGCATTATATAATTAAACCTTCGGTCAAAGTAATGGAAAACAAAATTGTACCGATGCTTCATTGTGCGTTGGTTAAATCTAGCACAAAACTGACAACTAGCAATGTCGTGGTTAGGGCCTAGGCAAGGAATACAGTAAGAATGAAAATCCTTGAGGTATTTGCTTCTCACAAGAAATACAATTGTTAACTTTTTCTGACATCGGTCTGGAGCAAGAAAAAGGTTTCCCCAACTGGGTACTTAGCTTTATTGAAGACTTCGGGTCTGAAATTCAATTTCGAAAATCTCAGGAGTCGGCCGACCGGCACTTGCGAACTGCTTTTGCTTCGGGCACCGAGCGGCAAGAAAGACTGAAGAAAATGATGTCGGCTGCATCTTTTATACCCCTGGCGCACTGGCGTCAAGGAAGAGGCAACAGCAACCGATGCCAAACCAGGACTTTGGAATTCAGGCCGACTGCAGGTAGCCTGCCAGCAGGATAACCCAAGTGTAATGACTGCAACAGTGAAACACAATGAACATCTCTTGTTGAAATGATAGGTGGAGGTTGTTGATGAAAATATTAAAAAGTAGGGGTCCTAATATGGAGCCTTGCGGGACACCAGTGGGGTTATGAATATATGGGGATATAGAGTGTTGCCATTTTACGCACATTCTCTTTCAGACAGTTAGCTTTTGAACCAGTTGAGAGATGGAGTAAACGGTCTAATGTTAGAAATCTGGGAAAGGAGGAGTGTCTGACAGATAGTATCAAAGGCTTTAGATAAATCCAGAAATAAAGTGGAGACAATCTTCCCTGAGTCGTGGGCTTTATTAACTAGATCCATAAAGGATATTAGAGCAATTGAAGTAGTATGGCCAGGTCTGAAACTATGCTGACTTTGAGAAAGAATTTGATTCTTGAGAATGAATTGTAAAAGTTTGGTGTAAGCACAATTTTCTAGGAGTTTGGAGATGGGGGATAGAACAGCTATAGTGCAGAAGCTGGAAGTATCTGTTGAGGTACCCCTTTGTCAAGAGGTAGTATGTTTGCTTTTTTCCAGAGGATGGGAACATAGGATTCTTGGGTGGATCTATTTATGAGAATGTTAATTGGGTAAGCAATATCATCTGCAGTCAATTTTAGGTATTCTGCAGGTATGCTGTCTGTTTGAATTCTGGGACGGTAATTGGATTTAGCTATGTTTGTATGGGTGGATGATGGGGTATGAACACAGTGAGTAGTTTGGTGTAATGTGTTTTTGGTAGAGAGAGGAGGCTGGGGCTGTGTATGCTGAGAGAGAAGAGGGTTATTTGGGAATTTAGTTGTGGTGAGAGGTTGACAGAATGTGGCTGTGATATTAGCTATAGTGTCTATGAAGCAGGAGTTGAAGGTGCTTGCTATTTCATTGGATGTTTTGTTTGGGTGGGGGCATGGATTACTTTTGGTGCCAGGGTTTTGGAGCATACTAACAGAGGACCAGAATAGCTTTGGGTTGTTTTTGTGAAGGTTCAAGTAGTATTCTTTTTTGTCTTTGGATACAAGTTTTTTTATTTGGTTATGAAGTTGCTTGTACTTTAATAAGTCTGAATTGTTCTCATGTTTTTGCCATAGCTTCCAGGTTTTGCCCCTAGTTATCATTATTTCCTTAGTTATTGTGTCTTTCGGCTTTTCCCGGTTAGGGGTCGCCACAGCGGAACTCCGGTCCGCTAATGATTTGCAGTAGATTTTTACATGCCGAGCTGCCTGCCCTGACACAACCTTCAACGAAGGTACGCCCATTCATGCATGTCTCCACACAGAAGACGCTCTAGCTGAGAATCGAACAGGACAACGTCTTACTGTGAGGCGACAACGCTACCGCAGCACCACCATCATTATTTCATTAGTAGATTTAATTAACCAAGGAGCATGATTAGTACTTATTCTTTTAGTTTGGGCAGATGCGAGGGTGTCTAATATTTTTAGAAAGTTTGTGTTAAAGCAGTGCAGGGCATTGTCTAGGGAAATAATTTTTAGGTTATTCTAATTTATGCATTTTAGGATATTGTTGAATGTATGGCGGTTGAATTAACATATTTGAAGAGATGTTTTTTTTTTTTGTGAAAGGGGATAGACTCGAGTAAAAAAAGGCAGGAAGGTGGATCACTTAGAGTTAGAGAGGGTGCCAGTTGATGAGATTTTTGTTGGGTCTGAGACTAGGATCCAGTCTAAGATGGTTCCTTCATTGTTTTTATTATTGTATCTAGTTGGGGTGGAGATTAGTTGGGTAGAGTGAAACGGGTTAATATTGGTGGATGGAGTTTTTGAGGAAATATTAGACCAAATAATGCTCACATCACCTGGGATTATAGTTTCATGTTTTATGGTGTGGGTGGCCCAGGATAATATTTCTTCTAGAACAGGTATGTTATTACCTGGGGGAATGTATAGGACTATAATACAGAGATCTTGGAGTTGTTTATTTTTAGGAAGGAGACCAAGATTTCAGTGTTTAGGAATTGTGGGATGTGACCAGTAAAAAGGAGTATGTTAAGAGTATTAGGAAATGGGAGCGCAATGCCACCCCCTTTCTTGTTGATTATGTCAACCCTTATTACGCTAAAGTTAGAAGGGAGAAATTCAGAGTCTTTCATATTAGGCTTTAACCAAGTCTTGGTAATAGCTAGGATGTCTGTTTTATTATGAGATAACCAAGCATGCAGGTCGGAGGTTTTATTACAGATACTTCGAAGGTTTATGGTAGTTATGTGTAGTGATTTTAAGCATTTTGTTGGGTTTGTTACAACTGGAGGATTGGTGCCAGAAGAACCTGGGTTGGGATGGATGTCCCCACATTGGACTAATGTCAAGAAAATAAGTGAAAGCCAATGAGCAAAGGTGGGTAGTTTAGTGCTGGTAAAGTGTAATAAAAAGGAGAAGGTATAGTTTGAATTGTGAACAGAGCAGTTTGTGGGAAGAATGCTTATTTTAGAGTGGAGTGGAGTAGGGGAATTATATAAGAGAGACAGGGATTTATTTCTGAGTAGCTATCAGATGGGGTGTATAGGGAGCTAGTTGCAGAAGTGGGTTTGGTGAATTTTAATCTGGGGTTGATTGATGGGAGTTGTATTAGAAGCACTAGTAGTATAGTATGGGATAAGAATAGTATGTGTGAAATGGAGGGAGACATGTTGATTGGCGGGAGATGATGTTAAGTGGAAGGAAGTGGAGACTAGGAATTGGATATATTTTATTGCTTAGTTGTTGGAAGGAGGTGTGGCTAGGGGATATAAATTTAAAGAAAGTGGGGGTGGGTGGGAATGGGAGTACGGTAAGGGAGCGGAGTGAGCCTGTGTGTAGCAAGAGTGAATGGAGCAGGTTGGACCGAATCACAGTTGACTGCAAAAAACAATCAGCAAGGCTGCTGGTAATGTAGCTAATTTTAAAAGTTATAGTTTACTGGCGCTAGCTACGGACAACAGCTCAAAAGAAAAAAGTAGTTTCAAAAGGTTGGGAGACAACAGACAGGCTAGGAGTGAGAGAAATGTAAAAGCAGTAAGTGGAGGGATTGTACACTTTAGGAAAGGTAATAAACAGAAGGGATGAATGCTAAGTTCTGGCTCGGTGATGTGCAGGCAGCATATTTACTAATATAGATAGCAGAGAAGTAACTGAGAAAGTGGTATACATTAAATAGTTACATTTTGTTGAAGTTACAGAAGAGTCCATTCCTCACTACTGCTTGGGCTTCAAGCTTCAGAGCTGCATGGCATTTGCTCAGCTCTGAAGATAAACCAGGGCTTATAACCTAGCAGTAAAAGGAGGAGAATAGTGGGCCGAGTTAGGTGTGGGAGACCATCATAGCAGTTAGTCTGCAAAGTGAGAGGGCAGAGTTAGGACAAGACTTAGGAGAGTTAGGGAGGGGACAATAATTACTACGGTATGAATAAGCTGGTTATGGCTGGCATAGACAAGAGTTCAAGGGGTTAGTCAAAAAATAGCAAGTAGTATGGAAGGAAAAGAGAGAGGATGTTAGGAAGGTAGTGATAGTAATGAACATAAAGAACAGCAAAGTAAGTTCAGCAGCAAATGAATCAGAAACACCGCTTTGATAAAAGTATATGTCAGAACTATAGGTGTTCTATAGCAGAACTGTAAAACTGTAACAGCAAATCATTATTAAAGTTATATTTTATCAAAGGAACATACAGTAGCAGCACACATGAAATTGTATACACTTCTTGTGAGTAAGTTATGTCAGCTCAAACAGTATAACACTGAAATTGGGGGAGCAAACAAGTTGTAATCTAGCTTTTCCAAATGAGCAGAGTAAGTACAACCAGTAATCAGGCAGAGATTCTATAGGCAGTTGACCAAATTTTGGGGGTGTGCAGCTCATGCAAGCAGGCAGAGCTGTAAAACAGGCCTTCTAAAAGCATAGAAATGCCAGTAAAGAACTTGACTATTAGTATTAGACAGAGCCAGTTATCTGTATGGGACGTACTGCACAACAGGTAAGTATACGGCTAGTCTCACAGCCACAGTTCTCCTCAGTAATTAAGTGTAGTGGTCACTGCAGATTTAACTACATCTTCATAGTAGCTAATTTTGCATTAAAACATTATTTTCAAAAAGTCAGTCTGGATTTAATAGTCTCTGTTTGCAAGATTTGTAATATCTAAAATGTGAAATGCCTCTTGGAAAAGTCAAGTAGAAAATGAGCACACGGAATAGAATACTCACACAGAAGTGACGTGCTCTCAGGCCTGTATTCATTTCTTAATCTCTTATTTACTTGAATTTGTTTATTGGAAAAGTCTGATTGAGAGCAAGACCGCTTTTCAGCAGAAGGCTGGGTAGAAAAGTATAAACAACAAAATGTCAGCAAATAAATGTACAATCATATAGCAAATATTTATCTATGTGTGAATAGAATTCAAAGTAGAAATTAAAATAGTCACCATATACTATCTATAATTCATAGCACAAATTATCAAACAAACTTTGTCATTGTTGCAGAATATATAATACAAAACACAGTTTATCAAAGAAAAAATGCGTAGTAACTGTAGTGATGTGTAAATATGAGCATTACTTAAGAAAATAAGAAGCATTTATAAATTGTCTGGTAGGAAAGAAATAGACAAGTGTTAGAAATGTCTGGTATGCTAGTTACACAGAGTTTGCAGGGAGTACAGGGAGTACAGAATCGCAGAACAGACTGTAGAGTGTGGCAAGAAGTAAAGGAAAAAAGAAAAAGTGAGTAATAAGGGGACACAGGAGTGGTAGTAGAAAAATAAATGAAAATGTAAGAGGGCATTTGTAATGTTTTTAGGATTATATATATATCTGTCAGCGGAGAGATTTCATTTAGATTATATTGCATTATAACAGGAAATGAGAAGGGTACATGGTGAATCAGGTTTGGGCGGGTGAAGCTCAACCTGGAGGATAGGAACAGCGGCATAGACAGTTTTCTCTAAAGTATAAGACAAGCTCGTATTTAAAGGTAAAAGGACTAGAGGTCTGCCTCAGGGGAAGTGAGGCTCTTCCAGAGTTTTACAAAAATATGAAGAACAGAGCTTCTCCATGTAGATTGTGTGCTTTTTTGTGTGTAGATTAGGTTCACAGTTTAGGATCAAAGATCTTGTAAAGGTGTATGTATTTCTTATTTCTCTTGTCCTGTTTAATAACTTAAGATCAGTGTGCTCTCTCACTGCAATTATACCTGTAATGCGGGTCTTTTTCCAACAGCCAGTCTGATTTTAACTATAGATTCTTTCAGGAATTACAACAGTTTAGAAAAGGGGGTATATTAAGGAACACATATATTGAAATTATGAAACCCCATAGCTTAGACTGCTATTCACCTATGAAGTCCTATGAACTCAAAAAATAGTACCAGAGTGGTAACGTGGGGTTTTAGTTCAGTTCCAGTGGACTGCACATTTCATTCAGACCCCAATGTGATCTAAATGTATTCAAGGGAGTTTAAAAATATATATAGTTTTTACTTCAGTTTTTGTGCTGGCACAGCATATCTTCTGTTTTCCAAGCATTAAGTCTAGAAACTTTAATAAAAGCCTCTTACTGACACTAGCATGATGGTTGGTTAACTTCCAAACATTTATGTGCATGCCTGAGGATCAAGTATATGCAAAACTAATTCCCACCCACATAGTTAGATTAAAATTTGTTTACAAAATGTAAACCAAGAAATATTCTATGAATGCTATGTTTCTGAAAGCACGCAAATGAATGAACTATGATTCTGCAAATGAAGGACAAGTACACTGTACTGCCTAGATCTGTCGGTGTTTGTGACTTTTGCTTTTATCCTATCTCTTTTAAATAGCCAATTTACCAAGCATTCACATGACAGTGGTTTCTGTAGGATTCTCAGCTGGTGCCTTCTGTACAGTGTCTGCAGGTCCTCCTCGTGTTCATGTGGGTTTCCTCCGGGTACTCAGGTTTCCTCCCACATTCCAAAGACATGCGCCTATAGAGCATTTCTCCACAGGCCTCTTCTGAAAACGGGCTCCAGTCGGACTTTCCTGGTAAACAAATGTTAAAATAAATAAAATCAGATCTGTGCCATCAACATCAGCAATGGAAGAGCCCCCTTTAAGAAATTTAGCACACAAATGCACCTTCACATAAGCATGATTATTCCATTTAAACTAGTTGGTCCATCTTCAAGAACAGTAACTATATTTGAAGATGTGTCAAAGATGGTTTGATAGTGCTAGGTATGTTTTAATTAGCAGGACAGAGTGCTGCAAAATGCTTTAACAAATGATGTAAAATAAGCATTTTAACAATGTTTACTGACTGCACTTATATGTTTTATGGTTTCCACAATTTGTTGTATGTACTGTTTCAGTATTAACTATCTGTTCATCTGATTGAATTTTGTTATGACATATTGTTCTTTGCATGTGTCATGTCTTGGCCCCAGGTCAAAGCTGGAAAGTCTTTAAAAAGACCAGCCCACCTTAAACAATAAAATAATAAAATAGCCTATTATTAGCTCCTGCTCTTCAGGTAAAATTAGAGTGTTTATGCACTGATCAACAAATAGTTTTGGAACAGAGACATTTGTAGCACCACTCTACTTCGACTAGAAGGAACTCGGGTCATTATTAGTACTATTCAGAGACCACAGTCCACAATTTTGTGGTATATCTGACTTACAAGTGGAGGATGAAACAGTATGCCAATGACTAAGATACCCTTGAGTCTTCAGTGTCACCTTACAAGATTTTATCCAACTGGAAGAAACTAGTAAAGGAACATAGGGTACACTTGAAATCAAGATTTGAATTTATTCAATTGTAGGGGATAGCAGGAGTGGGTGCAAAAAATGTGCTGTAATTATGACAACTGTTCTCCACAAGTTTTAATTCTGTCTTAACTCTGCCTGGACTAAAGTAAATTTTGTACTTTTATATTTTTCTGAATAGAAAAAGGCATTTATTCATATCTATAGCAGTTTGGCACACATGAATACTCATACAAGCTGATAACATTTCATCTTTTATCTATGGGTTTCATTCCCTCACTTTCCATCTGTTTACCACATGAATCTGAACAAATCACTTAATTAGACAGTGCTGCCTGGTCATACCTCATAAGAGGTCTTCTGCCTAATCAATTTATCTGGTGAAGAAATAAAACTGTCCTCACTGATACACTGTTCTGGAGCTTTATTTTTCATGCAGATTGCTGTATTTCTATACATTATTCACAGTGAGCTTTTTTAAGGACTGCTGTCATTTGCCCATATTATTCTTTTTAGACAATGCATAATAAGGTCCATGGGCCTTTGTCATATAATAAGGCTTATGATGCCGTATCCTCTGTACCATCTTCTCCATGTCAATAATATCCCATAAGATGTCTGCAAAATAAAAAGAATGGAATTCAAGCTGGGATTCCACCAGGAATTTATAATAAGATAATGTTTCCAGTGACTTTTTATCACATTGTCTTAATCTTGTGTTGAGCATATTCTTTTAATATGCAAAAACTGGGTTTAGGTATATTTCGTATGGTGTGGTATGGGTGTAAACTAGAGACAAATACATTGTTGCACTGGGGATATTTCTTAAAAACCTGAGTTCTAAGTGTGTCGTCAGGGTTTCTTTTGATTGTTACATCAAGAAAATTGATTTATTGATTGTCACAATCCAAAGTAAATTCTATTCCCCACTTGTTATCATTTAGGTATTGTACAAACTCCAACAAATATTGCCTATCTGCTCACCACACCAACCAACAATCATCTAAGAATCTCCTCCAAATGTCAATCTCATTCAGATAAATATTATGGGTATCATTATAGACACAACAACAACATTATGGGTATCATTATATATCATATGTTCTTCAAGATATTCCATAAACAGGTCAGCATAAATGGGGGCAAATGACGCATCCATCGCTGTACCCTGCATCTGCCAGTAACATTCCCCTTGGAAATAAAAAACATTTTTACACAAAACATGTTCGGCCATACAAACCAAAAGTGTGTTGAAGCCAGCCGGATATATATTAGCCCTCTCCAACCAATATTGGAGCACCTGTAGGCCTGCCCAATGGGGAATGTTAGTATAAAGAGCCTTCACAACTAATGTGCAAAGAAGTCAAGCTGGTTCCAATTGTGTGTCTGATATAATTTTCAAAAATTGTGTGGTATCCTGTATCCTAGCTTTTATTAGATTTAATAACACCTTCAGGTATTGTGTCAAAAAAACAGACAATGGTTCTGTCAAAGAGCCAATGCCTGAAACTATTGGCCTATCGGAGGTTTATCCAGGCTTTTATGTATCTTGGGTATAAATACAGAATCTGTTTCTGTGGGTCACTCGCCATCAAGTGTTGCATAACTGAATCTTAAATGATTCCTTCTTCAACTGCCTGATTCAGAAATTAATCAACGTCCTTTTTAAAGTTAGGTATAGGATCAATAGACATATGCATATAATGCTGAGGTTTAGACAATTGTCTATTTCCCTCAGCCAGATAATCTGTATTTATAATGACTACTGCCCCACCCTTGTCAGCCAGTATTATAGCAATATTCAATTTTTTTTTTAATTCTGTTAAGGTCTGTTGTTCCTCAACTGTTAGGGTGTGACTAAGCATTCTAGATTAACACAACTTGAAGTGTAGATTTTGAGCACTGCTTGCTGGAATATGGATATATGTTTATTCATCGGAGGTATAAATTCAGACTTCAAGAACCTAAACTCAATAGATCTTTGAGAAGAGTTCCTAGAACCAAAAACAATCTCAGGTTGAGTCTACGACAAAAATCAAGATCATCATTAACCATAATGTTTTCATCAGTAAAGAAACCAAGAACATAGTTCAGACCTTTATTTAGTATTTTTTTTCTGCTTATCTGTTATTGCAACTGAGGAAATGTTATGAATATTGTAGTCATACTCTACTGGGTTATCAAAGTTTGCAACAGACCCTCTACCATGTTTATTCTTGTGTTTTCTCCCACCCCAATGCCTACCATGTCTAAAGTGTTGTAGAAACTGTGTTGCTTGTTAGGGATGGGTGAATCCTGTGTGTTAGGACCCTCTGTGTCTGTGGCTGATGATTCTTCTCCTGAGGTACTAATTGGTGCCTGTCTTTTTGAGAATAGACCTTGGTCTTTTTCTCTTTGATCCAGTCATTGATTTATTAACATCAGAGAACTTAACTTTTTTTGATATTCAAATGGTTTCCCCCTCTAGTAATCCCCCATGTCTCTGTTGAACTTGCGTATCTTTTTATCTTTAATTTATTTTTCAAAAATGAGCAAATCCTATGTAAGCTTATTTAATCAAGTAACATAATGCGGCTGGCCCTCATACTCAAGTTCCTCACATATCGCTTTTACCTCCCCAATATTCTCATCAATCATTCGCTCATAATAAGAAGTTAGAATTTGAACGAATGTCATGGAGGCATTTTGTTGTGCTAGACCCCATTCCTTCATTAAGGTGTCTTCCATCTTGCCCACTAAAGGTTGTATTTTCACCCTCAGCCCCCTAGGTGTAATATTTTTGCTTTGATAAGCTTTGAATAGTTTGAGATGCCATCCATTCGTATGATGTGTTCTCATACTTTTACCCACTTTATTGACAGATTGATTGCAGCCATCAATTGGATACGTATTTTCTTTATCCAAATTCTCCTCACTTTGGCTTGTCAGACCAAAAACCCATATGTCATTCTTATCGGCACAAAGGCCCTGTAAAATAGTGTCCAGATCCATGACCATAAGCTTCACAATCAATAACCTTCCCAATTTTCAAATGGGAAATGACACTACAATAATACGCATAAACTAGTCATCTCATAACATATAGTCCACCTAGGGTCTATCTGTACAAGCTGAAGGAATGTAAAATAAACCTTTGTGAGTGTTCTGAGGTTTGGAAAAAATGGTGGTGGTGACTTTGTTCATTGGCTACATTAAGCATGGTTATCACTGAAGAGGCTACAAATCTCATTAGGTTTATTATGAGCATTTGACTGACAGCAACAAGTAAAACAACTTCAGAATCTGTATTTTTTTTATTTCGGTCTACAAGGCAAGATAGGGAAATTTCAACTTGCATAGTCGTGCCCTTTATTTTCCTGGTTACATGTATTGTCACCTTTTGTGTTATTCTGCAAATTATCTCAGTCAGCATGCAAAATGAGCTGAACGTCATGTGAATGCCTGCATATTCCTCAGCCATGCACGAAATTATTACTACGTCTATCTTATATTTTCGAATTAAGAACACGTGCCGTCACATTGTCCATGAAATGAAATCAGTTTCATCTCACCAGGCGTACCTAGTCACAAACATTAGGTAAAACAAACCATGCTTCAATGGGGTAGAAACAGAAAACAGGATCCATAAGGTATGAAGCAAAATCATGCAGATTACAACATTGTAATAAAATAATGTTTCATATTCTCCTTACACTGTTAAAACCACTACATCAGTTGTATTAGAAAAACTGATAACAAGGGAGTACTCTGGTACAGAAAAAGTACAGTTTTGTACCTACCATAAATGTAGATGTTCGAGGATCCACATTGCTGCAGTCCTAACCATTGGGTAGTCCGCTGTCCAGTCGGCCCGAATACCAAAGTATATGGCTGACGTCGGTCAAGGCGCATTAGACTGATGTCAGGACGTCAGGGTACTAATGCGCATGACCGACGTCATATCCTCAGTCTTTTCTTGCCCCAGATGTCAGAAGATCCTAAAAAGACAAGGCTCACACCAAAAACACCAAAAGCCCTGCACCAAACATATGTACAATATATACAAGATTACAAGAATATAGCCTAACCCACACCACCACCCCTAAACACAGAGGGAAGGAGGGAGGGTAAATTGGACTGCAGCAATGTGGATCCTCGAACATCTACATTTATGGTAGGTACAAAACTGTACTATGTTCTTCATTCCACATTGCTGCAGTCCTAACCATTGGGTAGAATCCCAAAGCAGAGGTAAGGGAGGCTGGCAAATCATAAGGAAGCAGGAGCTGTCAACATGCCTTGCAAAATAGCTGTGGCAAAACCAGCCCTAGATTTAGAGTAGAGAGGAAGGTGGTAATGCTTAGAGAAAGTGTGCACTGAACTCCAAGTAGCTGCCTCCAAAATATCCTTAGTTGCCACCCCCCTTAGAAATGCTGTTGAAGTGGCAGTAGCCCTAGTGGAATGAGGCCTAATCCCAGCTGGAATCTCCTTGCCATGATGGGAATAACAAAATGAAATGCAAAACCCAATCCACTTAGAAATAGTTTGCTTAGACACAGGCTTACCCTGAGAACTCAAAGCAAAAGAAACAAACAACTGCTGAGACTGCCTGAAATCCTTAGTCCTGCTTAAATAATAACGCAACTGCCTATGTACATCTAAAGTGTGCAAAATCTTTTCCCCCTTATTTTGGGGATCTGCATAGAAAGTAGGCAAATGAATAGTTTGGTTTAAAGCCACACTAGAAACCACCTTAGGCATAAAGGAAGGATTAGTACGTAATGATACCCTATCCTTATGGAAAATCAAAAGGGCTCTACTGCCATAAGGGCCTGCAATTCAGAAACCCTTCTTGCAGAAGTAATAGCCAACAAAAAAGCAGTCTTCCATGACAAGTATTTCAATTCAGCAGTAGCCAAGAGGCTCAAAAGGTTGTAGAGTAAGTTTCTCCAACACAAAATTGAGATCCCAAGCAGGAGTAGGAGCTCTACGTGGGGGTCTTATATTCTTTGCCCTCTAAGAAACTGCTTGAACAAAGGATGAAAACAATGGTGGGTCACAATCATAGTGAGCTGAAATTGCTGCAGCATGAATTTTAATGGAAGAGAAAGACAAACCTTTGTCCAGTAACTCAGTAAGATATTGAAGAGCCACACTCAAATTAGGCTCAGAAATCTCCAAATTCTTTGCTGCACTCCAAAATAAAAATCTCTTCCATTTTTCTGCGTACACTTTCCTTGTACTAGGTCTTCTGGCTTCCATAATCACATTTAAAACTTGTTGAGGAAGTTGAGACCTGCTGTGTTTCAAAACAGAATATGCCAGGCTGTTAGATGAAGAGAGTGAAGCTTGACATTGAGCAGGCGACCGTCCTTCTGAGATAACAGGTGTGGAATCAAAGGTAAAGGCCATGGAGGCTTCCTTACCAGACTCCTTAGTAGTGGGTACCAGTGTTGCCGAGGCCAATCTGGAGCTATTAAAATCATCCTTGGCTTGTTTTGTCTGACCTTTAGGAGCACCTTTGGGAGAAGAGGCAGAGGTGGAAAGGCATACACATGAAGATTTTTCCAACTGAAAGAAAGAGCATCCACTTTCCAAGCTGTGTGATGAAACCCTTTGTGCAAAACTTTGGCAGCTGGTGGTTTAGTGGAGAAGCGAACAGATCTATGTCTGGAGTTCCCCATGACACTGTCAATTTCTGAAATACATGAAGATCCAGTTTCCACTCGTGGGGATCCATGATTTGTCTGCTTAACACATCTGCTAAGCACTTCTGTGCTCCGGCAGAAACCTTGCCTGAAGAGTTAGTTGCAAGCTGAGCGCAGTCTCCCATAAAATCATTGCTTGCCTGCATAGAGGATAAGAATGTGTTCCCCCTTGTTTGTTGATGTACCACATGACAGTTGTGTTGTCTGTTAGAATCAACACCTGCCCTGGAAGAAGTAACTCCTTGAAAGCCATTAATGCAAACTGGACTGCTAACATCTCCTTCATGTTGATATGTAGATGCTGTAGTCTGGCAGGCCACTTGTCTTGTATCCACTTTCCATTTAGATGAGCTCCCCAAGCAATGTCTGAGGCATCTGTCATTAAAATCTGACTCGCCTCTGGCCGGGTCACAGAGAGTCCCTTGTTTAGGTGACATTCCTGAGCCCACCACAAAAATTCTTTTTGAATGCAAGGTATTATTTGAATGACAGTGTCCAAATCCTGGCAGTGCTGTGGCCATACATTTTGAGATACCATTGCAGCTTCCTCATATGCAGTTTGGCATTGGGAAGCACCAGAATACAAGATGCCATGAACCCTAAGGCTTGAAGGACTGTCCTTGCAGTCAGCCCGGACTGAAGAGATAGTTGATGGAAGTAACTGGAAAGATTCTTTTGTTTGTCCGGGGTTAAAAAGGCCATCTGGGCTGCTGTATTCAGTCTCACACCCAGAAAGCACATGTCTTGAGAGGGTACTAGACTGGACTTTATTTCGCTCACAGAATACCCTAGGCATCTTAGCACTGCTATGACATATTCCAAATGCTGTAGAAGGTCTTCCTTTTCTTGAGCCAGAATCAGGCAGTCGTCCAAGTAAGGATAGATTTGAATTCCTTTTAGCCTGAAGTAAGCTATCACTGGAGCCAGAACCTTTGTGAATACTCTGGGCACAGTAGATAAGCCAAAGGGCAATGCAGAGAACTGATAATGAGAATTTCCAGCTCGAAAACGCAGATACTTTCTGCAACTTAGTCTTATAGGCACATGAAGGTAAGCTTCCTTGAGATCTAAAGTTACCATCCAGTGATCTTTGCCCAGCAGAGGTAAAAGTTGTTGTAACGCCAACATTTTGAACTTGGGAATGTCCAGATAAGTGTTGAGGATAGATAAATCCAAAATTGGTCTCCACGTGTTCCCCTTCTTTGGTACTAGGAACAGGCGAGAATAAAATCCTAGGCCCCTTTCTGGTACAGGGACTGGCTGAATGGCCCCTATTTGGAGCAACAGAGAAATTTGCTTGTGAGCCTCTTTCCTTTGTGGAGGAGGAACGTCTGGCATGCCTTTGAAAGGGGCAAGGTATGGAAATAAAACCTGTAACCGTGGTGAATGATATCCAAAACCCATCTGTCTTGAGTAATTAAATCCCAATTTTCTTTGAAAAGAGACAGTCTTCCTCCCAAAGGGGCTGCCAGACGAGAATGTACTGGCAGCTGAAAAGGCAGGTCATTGGGTCTGTTTACGAAAGGACTGACCCCTGCCCTCACCAGAAATCTGAGCAGGAGAACTCCCTGTTCTAGGCCTAAAAGAACCTTGAGCTCTGCCCCTACCACGTCTAGACCTACCCCTAGACTGGGAATCATAAGCAGGATATGTCCATCCCTTAGTAGGCCAATTTCTGCTAAACTTCGGAGGTTGCACCTGCAAAAAATCTTTAACAGTCTGCATAGACTTAGCCTTGTCCTCCATTTTCTTTAAAACTGCTTCCACAGGCGAACCAAACAACACATCAGACTGTAAAGGAGCATCCAAAATCCTTGTCTTAACATGCTCAGCTAAATTCTGATCCCTCAACCAGGCGTGCCTGCGAAGAACAGAACCCGTGGCAGCCACCCTCGAGGAGGCCTGCACAGCATCAAAACCACATTGCAAGGAATGCTTACCCACTTGTTCAGACACATGAACTAAATCCTGCAACTCTTTACACTCAATACCTTCCGCCAGAGCATCCACCTTAGATTTCAATTGTGAAAGGAGATAATTTTGATATTTTAGCATGTGAAACTGACAATTCAACGCCCTCATGGCTAAAGTGGAAGAAGTATACACTTTCTTTCCCCATCTATCCAAAGCCCTTGCCTCTTTATCAGGAGGAACAGGATTTTTAACAACAGAGGCCTTAACACCTTTAGGCCCCTGAGAAACAGTTTCGGGTCTGCCCTAGGACTCTTAAAAGATACTTATGAGCTTCAGGCACCCTATAGTACCTATCAGGTTTAACAGGGGCAGGAGGCAAAGAATCAGGGTTCAGGGAAGCCTCTGCAAAAACATCTTCCACCACATTCAAAACAGGAGGTATAGCTAAGGGCCTATGCTGGGGTAAAACAAGAATTCCCTAAGCCTCTTCCTGGAATCAGAGAAATCTTGGCCTTCCCATTTAAAATGCTCCCTCATGGAATGCAGAGTCTCTGAAAATGAAAAATCCTCAGGAGGAGAAGCTGAAGGAGTGGAATCATCCACATCAGAATCAGAATAAGGAGGATACTCCTGCAAGTCTTCAGCCGAAGACTCAGAAGCCTCTGAACACTGCTCAAAACTCTCAAACTCAGGCTCCACCCTAGGCCTCTTATCAGGAGGGGGCATAGAACCTCTAATCATAGTAATCAAATCCTCTGCCATTTTAAGCATATGTTTCTTAGGCACAGAACCTGAAGTGCTAGGAGAAGCCCCCACTGAAGCTAAACCTGGCCTACCTCTCAAAGAAGTCTTGGAAACAGAAGGAGAGGCTCTAACCACCTTAGGAAGAGAGGGAAGTACAGCTACCTGAGAAGCCCCCTCAGCCTGGCCTACCTCCTGAGAGGGCACATCCTGTAACAGTAAAGTCTCTGCCTGAGACTCCAAAGAAACTCCTGGCAAAACCTCCGGCTCCACTGAGCCTTCTAAAGAACCGACGTCCGGGACTGCTGGTTCTTCAACTCTAGGCTTTGCTGCTTTGTCCTTGCGCTTTTTGGACGAAGCGCGCGTCGGAGCATCCGACCGCATTTTATAATTACAACGCTTCCCAAACACTAACCTGGCACAGTCTAACCTTCTCTTAATAGTGCGTTTGTTAAATCTAGCACAAGAGCGGCATCCAACAACGTCGTGCTCAGGCCCTAAACAAGGTATACACAAAGTATGGTAATCCCTATGAGGTATCTGTTTCCCACAAGAAATACAGTTATTCACTTTTTCTGACATCCGGTTAAATACTGAGGCAAGAAAAAACCAAAATGTTCCCCAACGGGTACTTAGCCAACTTTGATTCGGTCTGAAACTCCGACTTCAGAAAATTTCAGAACGCCAACCTGCACTCGCAAAACTGCTTCTGCATCGGACCATGCGGCAAAAAAGACTGAGGATATGACGTCGGTCATGCGCATTAGTACCCTGACGTCCTGACATCAGTCTAATGCGCCTTGACCGACGTCAGCCATATACTTTGGTATTCGGGCCGACTGGACAGCGGACTACCCAATGGTTAGGACTGCAGCAATGTGGAATGAAGAACATCAAGGGGTGTAGAATATTGAAACAGCAGAAGAAATCATACAAGGCAATTTATAAATGTTTTCACAATCAAAAAAATTCACCGGGCAGTCATTGTTGTATGCACCGGTGACTAAAAAGAAGAAATAAAGTAAAGGAGATGTTTAAGGAGACCAGAATAAGTATTTTTTACTCAAAAAGAGTAGCGATCACTTAAAATAGGTTCCTTGGGGTGATGACGGATGTCAAGGCATGGATGGTATTCAGGAACACAAATGACAAATACATATGTAAGCAGAATGGTAATCTGAAAAGAAAAGGGGGGGGACAAAAAAAGAAATGCAGTCTTACAGGCTTTCTAGACCTTTCATTCTGAAAAAATCTAAAACTAAGCACAACCATGCACTTAAACATGACATCTGCAATGCAAACATTTTCACTAAAATGTTACGGCTCAAATCAAGCACCTCTTAACTAGTCTATATTTGCTTATATCTGGACTCAGGCCCTAACACCTTTTTCCTTTCCAGATTATCTTTGACTAGTCTTTTATGGGATTTATTCCACCCTACAGCAGCAGCAATTAGTGACAACTTTTACATCTACAAAAGTAGTTTAATTAAATCATTACTGCATTGCTGATCTTAACTGCAAACATACTTTGCTTACTTTAAAATTAAAGGAGGGCTTAGATGGATCACTGTGTTTGCTCATCAGTAGCTTAAGACAACATACCAATTCTTTGCCTGTCAGACTGCAGGTAATTTGCAGACAGACAAAAACAAACAGAAGGCATTTCTCAAATCACTTTTAGCCAGTAGTACAAGACAGTTTAACTACATCAGCCAACCAAATAACGCAACTGCTATAGCTCTTATCGAGGACACAAAGTATGTTTCATTCTCTACAGTTCACCAGTTTCTCTCACGCACATTACAGTGCTTTTAATGCTGAACATGGAAAGTGGTATTGATTGACTGCAGCTGTAATTGTGTGCAATCTCACCAGAATAAATCCATAACAAGCATCAATCAGGGTGCTAACTCTAATAAACTAAGCCACACTGAATACAAAGTATGTGTAAATTGTTGCATTGCTGAACTTTAAGCTACAAAACTGATGAACAGGAAAAGAAAAATCAAAAGCAAACTGGAAAGAAAATGACTTTCTTTGATTTTGTTTATAATAGCTTCTATAGAGGCTATCAAGCTATATAAAAACTGTTCTGAATTTAAATGAGAATGTTACAGTATACTGTTTGGGATGCACTGTGACAAAACCCAGTCATTTGCAGCATAAAATTTACTTCAGTTGTACAAAGTTGTCTCAAGATATTCTGAATACTGAAGTAACATTCCAAAGTAGCAGCTGAATGCTGTTCTGACTAATCCGTTCTTGTATACACAAGGATCAATATCCTCTCCTCCGGTGAATTTTAGCTATCATCATGAAAATAAAAAAAAAAAACTGGAGACAGTCCAACACTCCTACAGCATTAAAATTCATTAATTTAGCCACATTCTTACATGATAGATTAACCATTGTATTATGAGAACTCAGTGGTCTCATGGTATAGAGTGATAAAGCCCTTACTGTACCCCAGACAACCCATGTTCTATTAGTGTCATAAGTGCCAGAAGGGCCGCAGGGGAAGGACAGCAGTGAATGGCCAATGTGGCTATCCTGGGTGGAGGTAGGCAACCTAGGCTTGCAGAAATAAAGCAGCATTACAACCCTGGTGAGATCCATGCTGTATAAATGGTGTGACACTTAGTCATGAAGTCACACACATATGGAATTGCATGCGCACCTTCTGAGGCCAGTGGTTGTGGAGCTGGCAATGCTGCCACTAGGTGGGGGACTTAAGTCACACCATCTGCAGCAGAATGATGCTTCCCCAGCTTCCTTGATCGCCTCACCAGCCCTAGGGGTAGATCAGGTTGAGCTCAGGGTATAAGACAGGTCCAGTAGACCAGGTAAATGAGATGAGAAGTTGATAGCAACTGATGGTCAGCTGCACAGAGAAATATATATTATTATAGAAACTAAGTCCTCCTCTGTGGTCACTTATAAATACTGGTTAGCAGTAAGAGAATATACAGCACCAATTTTAAAGAAAGAATTTAGATTGGAGAATGACAGTGATTACATTTGAATCTATAAGACACTATTTGTACACAACGTGAATAGTCAGATTAGTCATTAGGTATTTTTCAGTTTAGTTAAATCCCTACATCATATTGAAGAAAATATATTACAATTCTCATGTTTTATGATGTTAATATATATATTCGAGCTCTTTTGAAGTTATGAATTAATGTATGTATATCAATCACAATAAAATAAAATATCTAACTCTGAACTGTAGGTGGTTTCTATAGTCTCCTGTGCAGCACAGTTCAAATTCTTGTACACATTACTGATTCATCCCTTTGTTTGTTTCAGAAACTTGCTCAAACATTTTTCTTCATACAGGATTTTGTGTGCACTCTAATCTTGCAGCAGTATGCTTGTCATGTTTGATCCCAGAGCAGCATAAAAATATGAATGGAATGTATGTAGATGAGTGGAATTCTAAGAGCTTGTGCTAGAATTCTGACTAGAATCTTTAGCAGCTTTCCTGGCTAAACACTTCATATTCAGCTTCAGCATTCTTAATAAAGATACTCAGAGAACAGCAGAAACTAAAAACTGCAGCCACTATTCCTTTAAGTCTCACCCCTCACCCAGCAGACACACATGACAAACGGCCTGGTCTAAACACTGGTCAAAACTAAAGGATTACAATGCCAAATTCAACCAATGTCCGTTTACTCATCAGACAGAAAGGATTATAACTGGGATTCCAATCAGTCTAGCTGTGTCCAAAAACTGGATTCAAGAAATTCACCTCATGAGCAAAACATAAAGAGGTAAATTTCTTGAATCGATTTTGTGAACACATAACAAAAGGTTATGAGACTGATCATAATATTTTGTAATAAATGGGTAACTTAAGCTGCTTTAATGTACCAGTTAAAATGTGTCTCAACCTTGAAGGCTTTGAGGTGAAGCATCACGGAATTTATACAAAGCATAGCAAGTCTTAACTTTAAAAAGATGAACAGACAAATGTTTTTCATTATTTATTTATATTTCTATGGCTCAAGAGTGCTAGAGTGGTTAAGTGCATTGCTCAATCAAATGGAAGGCAAGTAGAGATTGAGGGACTCAAATTTAGGATTGTAGGAGAAATCTGGTGGGCAGTTCACAGCTTTAATCTGCAGCAATTTGCCAGATTGCTGTGCCAAATTGTGAGGCTTTGTGTAAATAAAGTGTGCAAGCATTGTTCATTTAGACTCACACAGCGACAAGGCTCTATATCAAAGGCAGGTTAAACAATTTCAAGCACATTGCAACAAGCAGCCTCACAGAGCTTACTAACCTTGTTGTGAAGGAGCACACATATAGTGAAATATTACAGGTCATGTATACATGTCACAGTCAACCACACAAGCAGACGTGTGACACTTTAGCTTGACATCCTAGCTGATGTCAAATAATGAACGACTTTAACCCCAGAGAAGGTAGCACTGAACATGCTTCTCATCTGTGCCACAGTGGGGGAATGTTACTATTATTACAGAAGGGGGATGAATCACTGGACTTGTAGCAGAAAAAAATAATTTTAAAGTCACAACTGTGACAGCAGTATGTGCTATTAATATCGGGATTCATTTCTCCTTCCCCTCACCCTAAATAAATTATTTTCTTTATTATACATGTATAACAAAAACAGCAGGAAATTCAGGAAGGCTGCCTGCAAATGTGCAGTGGAAATATTGGTGCAATGCATTACAATGACTAGCACATTAACCAATGTGTTTTAAGCACTATTCAGCCAATTAAAGTAAGGTGTTACATGACAATATAAAAGTAAATTCATTGCATAGTTTTGCAACACATTGGCTCCTCAATGTTCCACTTAATTTGAGTGAATAGTGTAATACAGCTCCTCCAAGATGCTCTTTTGTGTGACATATATTTACATTTGCTAAATGTATTAAGCAAGAAGAAAATGCTTTTCATTATATTATGATCTAGCAAACAGACCATTTTTCATCACTGTTATATTACATATTATATTATAATCTAGCAAATAGACTGTATTTCATGTTCACTCATAGGTTCATAGATTTATACCAGGCTAACGACCACTGGGGCCTTTATAAGCCTAGCCATGCAACCCAAATGTATCACGAGTTGTGCCTTTGAGTTTATTTTAAGGGGTGTATGTTAGGGCATGATTTAAAGTCGGTCTCCAATCATCACAGACATGGGTATCAGACCATGGGTGAATTTCTTGCTCTACATCCACTGTTCCAGGTTGCAGTTGAACAGGGTTAGGGAAGGGCTCTGCTTCACATGGATTGGAACCCTATTCCAGAGAATGGGGATTCTCTGAGATACATACCTGTCCCTCTAACATGTTCTGTTTCAGCCACAGGTACAGTTTAAATCCTTGGATCTAGTAGCTTTGGTGCTGTTCATTTTGTAGATATGCAACAGGTCCTTGGGGCAGGGGTCAAGGATGCCTTGTATGACCGGTATAAATCAGCTCTCAGCAGTCTGTAGGAAACACGGTATAGAGATAGGACTTTGTATTTATACTCTGTATTCTTTCTGTGAGGAACCTCTGTGGATATTTCAGATGTTGCATGTACACAGTTAGACACATACAGAAGGAGGGCATTATATAAAATGATGGGTCTGATGATGGCTAAGTATATTGGAAAGATGGCTTCGCCGGACATAGATGTCATGTCTTTTCTTATAGGCTGAATGGCATAGAATGATTTTCTAACAAATTTAGACACATATTGGTTGAAAGCCATGTTACTATCTACATAAGTCTCTCTAAATTCCTGACTACTGTGTATACTTCTAGGGGTGCTTTATCAATGAGGTAGTTTCCCTGTGTAGCCTTCTTCCCAAAAGGTACTATTATGCATTTCTTGGCATTGAGTTTTAAGTTGTGGCTTTTGCACCAGTCATCTGTCTGTGTTAGACCTTCCTGTAAAATGTTAGCATGCTATAGGGTTTCTATGATTGCTCCTAGCTTGTAATCCTTTGCAAACTTGGTAAGCCAAAGGCCCTTGGCATTGGCCTTCACTTCTGAAAAATACATGCCAAAGGTGAGCATACCCAGCACAGAGCCCTGTGAGGGGCTCCACCGGTGACGGTTCTCTCCAATCCTATCTAAGTCCTGGCTGTGAGCCAGTTGACTATCCAGTGAGTTACATAGGCATTTATCCCTAGTTCCATGAGTTTCTTTACAATGGTAAAGTCAGATATTTCAGCAAATGCCTTAGCTATATCAAGGAAGGCATTATGCACCACTTTGCCATCATCCATTGCATTGGTGACCTTCTCAAAGAAGTCCACCAGGTTCAGCAGGCACAACCTACCTTTGCTGAAACCAAACTGGGTTGGGTCTAGTGCCTGAAGTTTTCCTATGTCATTGTTAATCACTTACAAGATAATTCTTTCCATGGCTTTGCATAGGTCTAGTCAGACTAATGGGTCTGTAACTCCAAGGATCTGTTGATGGTATGCCCTAATGCAGAGGGGTGACCATTTCAGTCTTCCATTTGCATGACATGAAGCCTTGGTTGAGGCTATAGTTGAATACTGACATCAGTAGCCCTGACAGGTCATATTTCAGGCTATTTAGGAGGCATCCTGGGATATTACTGGGGTCCACTGAAGCTGTATTCTTGGCCTTAGAGAAAGCTTCTAAGACCTGCTCCCTATTGATAGTAGGAGTGATTTTGTTTGATGGTATTTCTGGGGGGGGGGTGCAGCTGGGTGACAGGGGTTAAAGTTGGAGCTGAGTTTGTCAGCTAGAAGATTTGCTACATCTCCTGGCCCATGGATGTGGCTCTACTTCCCAACAGTTTGTAGGACTGTCGCATGCTGCCTTTGAGATTTCAAACAAAAGTAAAGAAGGCTTTATGGTTATTCTTGGCCTGGTCCCCTATCTTTACCTAAAAATCTACTTTGTCGAAGTTAATTAGTCCTCTTAGTTGTCTATTCAGTTTGGGCAGCCGTGGTGGTGCTGAGGTTAGTGTTGCTGCCTCACAGCAAGAGGTTCTCCAGTTCAATCCTTGGCTGGGGTGCCTTCTGTGCGGAGTCTGCATGTCCTTCCTGTGGTCGCGTGTTTTTCCACCGGGTGATCCGGTTTCCTCCCACATCCCAAAGACATGCTATAGGTGGACTGGGCACTCTAAATTGGCCCTAGGTGTGAGTGTGTGCGTGTGTGTGTGCCTTCTGTGGAAGGTTGGGCGCCGGGCTGGCAACTTGACACCGTAAAACTCCACTGCCAATCATGAGTGGACAGGTGATCTATTGTGGCGAACCTTAACCGGGAAAAAGCCGAAAGAAGAAGAAGTTGTCTATTCAGTTTGATGACAGACTTTTTATCTTTTTTGATGTTATACTTCCTAATTTTAGCTATGACATATTTTCTTTTATTGTACATCCTGTATAATTTTGGATTCTACCAAGGTGGTTTGTTTTTTTAGCTAGTTTTGGGATTACTTCTGGTAATCACAACTGCCTCTATGCAGTCGGTGACATGATTGTACAGAGCTTCTGTGAATAATTCTGCATTGGCTGGTATGTTATCTGGGTTTGGATGGGCTTGAAATTTTGACAGGTTATCACTTAATAAAAGGTTGTTTGCCTTTCAGTAGTTTCTAACTTTTGCAGGGTTTTTCTGGGGTTACAGAACTGTTTTGCATTTCAAAGGAGACAAGCTCCATTTGCATACATTAGTTACATTTATGCATTCTAAGATTTTACAGAGGTAGAAGTTACCAGGGGCGGCCCGTACTATCGGACTGCCGGACTGCAGCCCCCTCAAATCAAAAAGAAAATAAAAAATAGAAAAAAAAAATGTTTTTTAAATTTTCGTGGACTTCACGCATGCGCAGTAGTCCCGACTACTGCACGTCTATGCGCATGCTCCTGGCAGTCCGACAGTCCCCATAGGGGGACACAAGGAGACGTCTGTGCACGTTAAACGTGCACAGACTCGCTGGGAGAATATGTCGGGGCCGGACTGCAACAGCCAGGATTTAGGGACAGTCTCGCCAATCTCGGGAAAGAGTTTATGGTGTTTGAATGCAGCAGGGATCTCGCGGGTCTTGGGAGTATTGCGCGGGCAGGACGTTAGCTGGATTGATATTATGGAAAACAGACAGGACAGGTAAGTGTATTGATGGAATATATGGTGTGTGCTTGTATTTACTGTCTGAAATGTATGGTGCTTACATTGTGCGTGTGTGTGTGTGTGTGAAAATGCCACAGGTGCTCATGGTGGTGTGGTAGGGAATACCTCAGGCTTGAACCCTGTACCCTGTATGCAGGTGTTAAAGACTTGAGTTCCATACCCACCACCATTTATAAAAAAATTGCATATTTTTGCCTCATATTTGATCTGATCTGTTCCTCATAATATCTGTGGTTTGTAAATGTTTTAATGCTTGATATTTGATGGTGTAGTAGTAGCATTGTTGCCTCACAGCTGCAGGTTTTCAGGTTTGATTCTTGGCTGGGGTTCCTTCTTTGTGGGGTCTGTATCTTCTCCCTGTGTTTGTGTGGGTTTGCTTTTGTGTCCTCCCATGTTACAAAGACATGTCTGCATTATTTCTTCCTGGGCCTCTGCTGGAAATTGTTTTTTTGTTCCAAGTCAGACTGTCCTAATTAACAAATGTTAAATAAAATTGACAGGCATTTGAATTTCAGACTTCAGGTTTCTGAATGTTTAATTCCTTGCATAATTGATGGTGCAGTGGTAGTATTGTTGCCTCACAGCTATAGGTTTTCTGGCTTGATTCTTGGTTGGGGTGGCTTCTGTGTGGAGTCTGCATCTCCTCCCTGTGTTTGTGTGGATTTGCTCTGGTGCCCTGCCATTTTACAAAGACGTGTCTGCAGTTTTAATCCCTGCATTTCTGCTGAAAATTGTTTTTGTTCTGTACGCAGTAAAATTGACAGGCATTTGAATTTCAGACTTCAGGTTTCTGAATGTTTAATTCCTTGCATAATTGATGGTGCAGTGGTAGTATTGTTGCCTTACAGCTATAGGTTTTCTGGTTTGATTCTTGGTTGGGGTGGCTTCTGTGTGGAGTCTGCATCTCCTCCCTGTGTTTGTGTGGATTTGTTCTGGTGCCCTGCCATTTTACAAAGACGTGTCTGCAGTTTTAATCCCTGCATCTCTGCTGAAAATTGTTTTTGTTCTGTCCGCAGTAAAATTGACAGGCATTTGAATTTCAGACTTCAGGTTTCTGAATGTTTAATTCCTTGCATAATTGATGGTGCAGTGGTAGTATTGTTGCCTCACAGCTATAGGTTTTCTGGTTTGATTCTTGGTTGGGGTGGCTTCTGTGTGGAGTCTGCATCTCCTCCCTGTGTTTGTGTGATTTGCTCTGGTGCCCTGCCATTTTACAAAGACGTGTCTGCAGTTTTAATCCCTGCGTCTCTGCTGAAAATTGTTTTTGTTCTGTCCACAGTAAAAATGACCGGCATTTGAATTTCAAACTTCATGTTCTTCAGAATACATAGTAGCACAACCTTTTTTTCTAGCAATTTTCTAAGTTTATAAGATGAATATTTTAAATTTGTCCCTATTTTTGGGACTGTATTCCCCCATTATTGGCTTCGTCCAGGTTTTTGTGCTAAGGTTGACAGCTATGGCAAGAACTGAATTCACTGAATATGTTTGAGGGCTGTATTCCCTCTTTACTGGGTTTGTCCAGGTGTTTTGTACTAAGAGGTTGACAGCTATGGTGAGAACTGAATTCACTAAATGATAGCCATTTAAGTTTCAGTCTTCCTCTCTTTTACAAAGCAGCTGATGGTATGTTACTCTGACTGTTTTTGCTCAGGGACCTTGGCAGTAAAATATATGGTGGCAACACAACATTTTATTCTAGCAACTTTCCAAGATTATACAAGCAATGTTTAATGTGTCCCTGGATTTTGGGCTTTTGACCCCCAATACATTTTGGCTTTTTCCAGTTTTCTTGAGCTGCGAAGTTGAGATGCAGTTGAGTATTGAGTAGATTTTACAAGGAGCTGAGAGCTGCAGGGGAATAGAAGTTTAGTGCTTTGCCTAGTTAATACTATAGCACAACAGGTTGTGTATTGCTTTTGATGCAGAAGGCTGTGGGTTCTACTCCCACAAGGGGTGGATGCTGCCGTACTGAGAATGTTCTCCTTGGTGAAGATACTAACTATGAGTTCGTTATCAGTTTGCCATCCATTTCCTCTTGCAATATTATTACTAGCTTATCATTTTTTAATGTAATATAGGCAATTTATTCCTGAGGGGCAACAGACACTTTATTTTTCGATGAAACCATGAAATATAAAGGTGATTGCTAGCAGCAACCACTTCATGAGTTACAGATTTCTTTAATGTGGAATTATTTAGATGACTTACTTCAGAGATTGTGCATATTTACTGATAATGGACTGTAAAATTGTGCATATTTACTGATAAAGGTGGACTGTAGAATTGTGCATATTTACTGATAATGGTGGACTGTAGAATTGTGCATATTTACTAATAATGGTGGACTGTGGAAGTCTGAGTAGACTTTTTTATGATAAATGTTCTCAACTGGGCAGTTTTGCCATTATGGGTGCATATGGTTTGTTTCATTGCTTACTGGAAAAATGTTCAAAACAAATTTAAAACACCCTCTAACAAGTGTACTGTATTGTACAAGGAATATAATTTTAGTACAATGTGGAAGGTGTATCAAAGAGCACATTTATGTTTCATATGCAAGGGGCCTATGATTCGAAAACAGCCCAAAATTAATCTTTATCTGCCACTGGCAAAATGTATTTTATTTGAATGTGGGTTTCAATGCTGTTTCAATGAATGTGAGTTTCAAGGGCAGAGAAGTTTTAATGCTAAGTTTTCATTGTGAGACTGCATTGCTTTGTTTAACAGATGACTTGGTGTTTGTGCTGTAAAATACAAAATAAAACTTTCAAATGAAGTCCAACTCATCATAGAAGTAAAGCAGTATGCACATTAGTGTTTATGGTAAATGGAGTGAAATAGCCAAGTAATGGTTCATTGGAATGGCTGCAGAGGCTCCATTCAACCATTATTTTGTCAGGGGGGAAGGGCAGCAAACTCAGACAGGCCCAGCTGAACTATACCTCCCAACTGTCCAGATTTTCAAAGAATGAATAGATTTTTGCTACTTATTTTTGGTTTGTTGTTCATAAAATTTGTAGTTTTAATTCCTAAATGATTTGCCAGAAGTCACTAAATAATAAGTTTCAGACTTCATAACCTTCAGAAAAATGCATGTTAAAGTAAGAGCTGTTCTATCAACTGTCTCAATTTATACAAGAGCAATTTTTAGTACTGTTTATATGTGCCCCCAGTATATTTGGCCTTGTTCAGATTTACTGCATTAACAGGTTGAGAGGTACATGCAAATAAATTGCTTTATAGAATTAGGCATAGCCAACCTCTCAATTGTCCCCAATTTTTGGCTCAAAATGTTGCTCTTCCCCCTAATGATCCCTCCGCAAAATAGCAATTTTGGAAGAAAACATGGAGGGTTTACAATTAAGAAATAACTGTAATAATCAAAGTTATAGATTACTTGAAATGCATGTAGATTCTTTTATTTTGTCAGCTGCTCAACATAGCAGTACTAATATTAAAGTGTCCCTTCTTTGACAGGTAGCAGCTGTATTGTGTGTCTATTTTATATTTTTGCATCACATTTTTGGTCCATTTTTCATAAAATTGTGTTTTTTGGCAAATTAGTGACAAATCACTAAAGACTGAAGTTAGAAAATGACAGACATTTGAGTTTCAGATTTTATACCCTTCAGAAAATTCATACTAATGCAAGACCTATTCTATTATCTTTCTAAGTTTATTAGAGCAATATTTAAAAATTGTCCTTATTGTTGGGCCTTTGTCCCACTTGTGTATGGCTTTGTCCAGATTTCTTGCTCTTGAGGTCGAGAGGTATGACAAATGTGTCAGGGCCATCACAGTCAGCCAGACAGATTTCAAATTGTGACATGCTTGTTGCACCCCACTCCCCCATGTAGTGACTCTGGATGTGTCCAAGCAAGGCAAGGAGTAGTTGTATCTACCTTGGATGGGGAGGACACACTGCATAAGTACTACAGTGGCTTTTCATCTGTCCTTGATTTTGCAGAATGGTCTGGTTTCTGTCATATTTTTGTACTGTTGATTTATGCTTATTACTCAGACTTATGCTTATTACTCAAAGTGCCTGTTGCTCTGTGTTTATGTAGCAATGCTTTAATGACCATAAGGTAAGCTTGTCTGACATCGTAAGATGCAAGTAAGCTTTAATAAGCATACTGTTAAAGAATTGCCAACATTGAAAGCCTTTCTGTTGTTGCCATGCAGAAAATACTTGACTAAATAATGTATAAGCCTTGGGTATTAAAGGACAGGATTCCATTATTTTAAAAAGCTCATTACACTTGTTGGAGACTTCCAGTCATCTCTACAGACTTTACCCATAAACTAAACAGAATGCCAATCATGTGTGGTCCATAACCTGTACAGTAATCCTTTAAGCAATGTATCTTGAGCTTGTTTCTTGTTTGCTTTTCATTTTTTACTTTTATCATGATTTCCCCATGAAACAAGTTGTCAGGCAGCAGGTATTTTTTGGATAAGAAACATTTTTACAAGTGGGGGCATCACATAGATTTCTACTTTCAGCATGTTACTTGGTACTTTAATAAAGCTGAATATATTATAATTAGAACTGCAGTGCAAGGAGAAGTGGTTTGAGTTGAGTGGTTCTGGTTTTTCTTATACTTGATTTTGACTGGCATTCCAGTAATATATTTAAAAAGTAATTTATTTTTTCATGCCTCACAACCTTTTGTTTCCATCTAGATATTAAGTAAGCTGTCATGCAGCCAATGCATTGAAATATTTTTATTCTTCTACACTTATTTTTGTCTTGATTGGACTTTCATAATGATGGTTTGCCACCCAGGGCAGCGTATTTAATTAAAGTTAGTTTTTTGTGGTTTTGTGCATAGCTCCTCCCCTTTATGGTTGACCACACCCCTTCCCCTTGACCCCACCCATTCAGCTGTCTCCTGCAGCCCCCCTGTGATTTGAAGTCACCAGCCGCCACTGGAAGTTACTAAACAGAAAGCCAACGTTCAACTTAGTGGATTGTACAGGCAGCAGTTATGTATAAAAATTGTTCTGTCATTTTAGTGAGAGGTTGAAAATATTCTGATTAAGGAGTGTTTGGAGAGTATCATACAGTGAACACAAAAGTATTAACCTTGTGATGAGCATGTGCAAGACCAGGATTGGTTAAGATGCTGTTTAAGCAGTGGTTTAAAACTACTGAGCTTGTCAGAGAGTTTTATGTGGGGATATTATTTGAGTTTAGCAATGTAATAAATGAGTCTCCTGCAACATTATTTGTCTTACTTGTAAGTAGTAAGAATTTGTTACTAAATGGAAGTCTCTTGCTGGGCAGTACGGCAGTAATAAGTTTTGTTTCTGGATGATGAATGAGTTTGTGTGCTGTAGTTAATTGTGAATATGTTAGGTAGTTGTGTAGTTCAAGACAGTTTAATTGCTTTAATTATGCCCAACGTTGGGTCCTGTGAGGGAGATTGGTGGAAAATTTAGCTATTTTATTGTAGCAGGAGGCAAGTTTCTTTCTCTGAGTATGGTTTAAGGTGGCTAGGATAGGAGTGGCTTATAAGAGAGTTATCCTCTAGATGTCTTACTTTGTACAGTATAAACACTGATACATCAGTCTGACTGTAGCAGTACAATTCTTTGTTACAATCACAACATTTCAAAGGCCTGTAGTAGTCACACTGACATTCCCTCACTTAACGGTACACCGCTTCCTCAAATGGCTGCTCAAGAATATTTTATTCCCAATGTAGATATTTACATGATTAGGACAGAATAGTGTCAAAAGTCCACAAATCATAAAAAAAAGTCCACAAACTACATTTTATAATTTAACTACAAACAAAATAAGAGACAGATTGTTTGTGAGGAAGAAAATGATCAGAGTTCTGCTTTCCTCAAAGTAGGATATACCTACTCATCATTAATATCAATTAAGTGCTGTGTAAATATCCTTATTAATATTCATGAGCAATGATTCCAGTCTATTAGGTGATAGCAAATCAAACAGCTCAGTTATTCATTTGCATAATGACCAGCTACAGCTTCTCTCCCTATTAAGCAATGTGTTGTACTTGTGCATGTATCCAAGCCAATACAAAAGATAAGTAGCAGTGAAATAAATGTAAGAAGGTTAAAATAATTAAAATGAATAAATTAGATGAATAATAAATATACCAAGTAAAACAAGTCAGGAGGGAGTTGGTATTTGGGATAATTGTTGAGCCATTTACCTCACAGATACAAGGTATGGGATTTGCTTCTCACCCTTAAGGGAAATTACCTAGGCTCAGAATATCCCAAAAGGGCAGCTAGCCTAGTCCATACCTATGAATGAATGTAAATTCAACACCTGTATTGGATATGGGAAAATAGTTTGGGGAACCTCAATGGGCTTTATCTTTCACACACATCTGAGCCTTAAATATAAAATGTTGAGGCCACACAGCCGTGGGAAATGCAGAATACTTGGTGTAGTGCATAAACAACATCTCCTTGTTTCTCAGATGCTTTGGACCTTGTTTAACAAATAGATGTTCATAGATGCTGACTTGAAATATTTCATTTTGAAGAGCAGTAGTATAAACACAGTTCCAGCAACTGACTACAGACTGGATAAACTACTGGGCTATTTTGTTTGACTAAGATGACACATTTAACTCCAGTTTTATAAACGAAATTTAAAACGTGTTCATCGATTGAGGAGAGTCAAATACTATTAGTTATTTCCATTCATACACATTCATCCTTTAATACCCACTTTTAGTTCAGTGTGACAGGGGAGCACACAGACACACGCGCATACACAAACATGCACACATACAGACACACAAACAAACACGTGCTTGCGTGCGCACAAACACACTCACACATGGCAGTGACTTCAAGCAATTTTCAGTTGTGAAGTTAATGCAGTACTAATAAGAATTCAAACTTCAGATGATCACATCATCCACATAACATAATGCTGAAATGAAAGAAACTATGATCCTGAGTATTACTGAAAACAGTAAATGACAAGGGATAAAGCATGGAGCTCCATGGGACTCAACTCTACATTCTGGAAATGGAATAGGAATTTCCTACTTTAACTTTGAAGAACTATTGATAGATTTGGCAGCACATCCTTTGTAGGCATGTGGTTGAGACCTGAAAGCGTGTTAATTCTTGCTAAAGAAGGGGATGTTGCACTGAAACAAAGGTTTTGGCCAAGACAGTACAGACTGCATCAGTGAGTAATAGTAAGAATATAGTTACTGAGGCTCAGCATAGCAGTTAAAGTGCTTCCTGAACCCATAATGTCAAGAGTTAATAAGATCAAAGATGAAATGCAAAACAGAAAAAATACAGACCTTTCTGCAGTTTTTGATAGTGGGGTAAAAAAAACATATGGGATGGCATAAATTGTGAAGGAGGTGGTCCCCTTGCTTGGGTGTAATTATTATTGTTCCACCGTTCACTTGTTCTAGTAAAGTAGTGGACTCATCCAAGAATCAAGAGATGTGTTAAAACTAGACAATGGTTTGCTCTCCCTTTTAGACAATGGCAGCTTGTTCCAGTAATAACAGTTGAGTAAGAAATGGATTTAATCCTGTGCATTTTTACAATAGTCCAATTTAAATATAACATGGCAATGTCTAGATATGTTAGTACTTTGAAGCCATTCTAAACAGAGAATGGTTGGTTCCTCATCATGTAGGGCTTTACAGGTGAAACAGAATTGTCCTCTTAGATACCTATAACAAAAGGAGTGCAGACCCAACAACAGAAGTCTGAGAAAATAGCCTAATTACATGCCTTTAAGAATGCATCTCCTAAACTTCCTTTAAAACCATTCAAGAATAAGCAGATCCTCTTAATGTAGGCAAAAAATAAAAACAAATATTCAAGTGTAAGCCGTATATAGGCAGTAAATATTTAGACCAACATCAATGCATAGCATGTGGTGATAGTTTTCAAAATAATCCCACAATCAAAAAGAGCCTTGCTTCTAAACTACTTGTACATGTTTTAAGTGAACATTTCTTTGAGTTGGAGATCTCTAAATCTTTATATTCTGTTACTACAGCAATAACAGAATCATCCAGCAACAGATCTAACTTAGGCCGAAATCTATCAAAGTACATTAGGCCACTTTTGTCTTGATTCATTTTAGCCCACTGTCAATCGTCCATGAATTGACTGTACCAAGACAGTTAAAATGTGATGGTCCTCTAGCTTTGTTATTAAAGTACTGCCTTTGAATTTATCACCATATTTGGCCATTTAGAAATTGTTCAACAGAAGAATTTGGAAAAAAATCACATTGAAAGAATCAGCCTCAACACAGACCCCTGTGGAACTCAACCCTTGAAAGATGCCCAGTCTAAAATAAAGTTACTAATCTTAATTCTTTGATGTTTGCCTGTAAGCCAATTGGAAACCAATTTAATGATTAAGGGCTTCGCAGATATGTCAGTCATTGACCCACTATTATATGATGAGGAATGCTATTGAATGATTTAATCAAATCCAGAAATACCACCCCTGCACTAATACCATGGTCAATAATGTTCATCAAGTTAGTAGAAGTACACCTTCCTTTTACAAAACCATGCTCATATAGATCAACCAGTGAGCCAGTTTTGCCATCATTATTTAATCAAGAGAGGCGACATCTTTCAAAATACTTTCCCATAGGAGATATTAAATTAAAGGGATATAAATTTGAAATAATGTCCACAGATCCTCCTTTGTGGACTGGAATAACATCTGTACACTTCCGACTGAGTAACAAAACTGGGAAGAAACATACAACTGAACAGCATAGTTATGGGTGTAATAAGAGATGTCATTGTTACTTTAATAAAGCAACCTGTGACATTATAAAACCCTGTACTATAATCACTTGTTCAAATATACAGACACCATATCTGCCACAATTTTAATTGTTCCGTTAGGCTTAAGAACTAAATATCTGTGCCTTACCCTTTAAACAGATTCCATTACTAATATTTGCAAATAGGAATTAAATATATTTGCAAGTTAAACTCCTGCAAAGAGTAGCCCGCCATTATGAGCAATCGGTCCAAATGACCAAAACATAGTTTGTAAACCCACTGAAGAATATCTTGTAAGAGGCAGAAACCTTGTTTTGCATTTGTAGTGGTGGCTTAATAAAAGGCATAAACTAGCTGCCTGGCTAGGGCGCTGTTAATTTTTGATGTTAAATTCAGTCGATACGTGTGCCCTCTCATTTTAAATCCCTGCATGTTTTTTTTTAATATGTTTGTTTGTGTCTTTCGGCTTTTCCCGGTTAGGGGTCGCCACAGCGAACTCCGGTCCGCTAATGACTAGTAGTGGATTTTTACGTACCGGGTTACCAGCTCTGACGCACAACCTTCAACGAAGGCATGCCCCATTCATGTATGCCTCGACACAGAAGATGCTCTAGCTGAGAATCGAACGGGACAACGTCTTGCTATGAGGCCACAACGCTACCGCAGCACCACCACGCAAAATATTCACAAACCAAAGGGTAAACATGTCACATAGACAAACCATTTAGTAAACAATACAAAATCCAGCCAAGCTGGAGTCTTCAATGTTGTATAATACCTTACACCTCCTGTAGTGGAGGCCATGGGATACATGCAAATGATCCCTTAAGGACATGCCAACATTTTAGCTATACAGCTTCTTAATATCTATAATTTTTTTTACTTTTACATTTCAAGTTTTAAGCAATCATGATTGACAGGCTCAAAGAAATTGGTAATATTACTGATGGATTTCTAGACTGAGGTGTTATGAAGCAGGACTGGCAGACAAATGATCAAGTTGTTCGTCATGCTGAAGTTGTAAGTTTGGAAACTCAGTGTAGCCAAATGCTAGGCAGGTATTACTTGTCTGAAGTATATAGGCCATGTCTTAAAAGAGAATGGTCTATAGCCAGATGCCAACATATTATATAATGCCTGAATATGTCTGTACAAATGGAACTGAAGATTCCAAACTCTGGACCAAGTGACGTGCTTAAGAACCAGGATCACAACATGGAGTTAATGTTGCACAATATTTCTTCAGTATCATTCTTTAAGTGATGACTTGTTCCGGTAAACCAACCTCAGTTTCTCATTGTATGTTTATTACTATTCCAAGTATCCTGAGGCTGCCAGTTAAAAAATAATGCAACACAATCTGTGATAACAGTACTAAAATACATTTTTTTCAAGCATACAATATCTGAAGAAGTAGTGACTGATAATGGTCCACAATTCTCCAGCCAGATGCTTCAAACATTTGCCAAAACTTGTGAATTCCCACAAATAACTTCAGGTCCATGACACCTAAAAGTCAAATGATGACTTAATTATTTGTTTACTTATGCATTTCTTAACTGGGGGTAGTGCACACTGACTCAAGTGGACCATTTCAAACTCAAGGTAATATAAGAATGTCTTATTGAAGGCTGTGAATCTGAGGCACAACAGAATTTTATAAAGTTTAACTTAAGCTTCATTCTGTACAAAGATTTATCATACTGTACACATTGTTTGGTGCGGTGTACTATAATACAAGAGGTTGGTTACATGATAACTTACATTAAACAAACAAATACAATCAAACATACAAAAGTATTTGAAGGATTAATCAATGCAAGGGTGGCAATAGATTGTTGAACTTCTTACAGTGAGAATACATACACTACTAAAGACATTTATACAGAATGAATTTTGTACTGCACTACGAACTCTAGTAAAGGAATGCTATGTTTGTACTGCATAATGAACCTTCTATAAAACTATGATAACTAGTAAAGGTGTACTACTTTACATTTAGATAGATACATCAAGGAGACAAGTGCAGCAGAAGAAAGATTTCTGGATGCAACAGGTGAGAAGAAAAAGGGTAAATGTGGTGACGACGGGAGGAAGAGAAGACGCTGGCAGAGGAAAATTTTAGGGGAGTGAATTGCTGTGTCTAAGAAGTAAAGGAGGAAGGAGACAAAAAGGGAGGTATTTGAAAAGCAGCTTTGCAGGGGAGTCAGTAAATTTGTTAGAGCTGTATTTGTGGTCTGGAGTAGTCCAGGTATAATAAGAGGAATACATGAGCTTGGTGGATCTGAGAGGTTGGGGGTGCATGTAAGAAATTGTGGAAGGAGAAGTCGTGTTACATCTGTAATGTGCTGGGATGTATGGCTGCTGCAATAGGTTCAGCAACTTAATATGGGAAGTAATAAGGATTATCAGTTGTACCCAGGAAATACAATATTACTATTCCCTAGTATGACTGTAAACCCTTGTGTCTAAGACCTATATGCAATTCTATTAAAAGACTTAAGAAACTGCAGAAAGAGCTGATAATATTAACATTATGATCATGTTTCAAACTGTGAGAGATCATTGAAACTGTAAGAGGTGTTAGACAAAACTGTGTGGAAGTAGATCCTCGACCAATGATAATTTCTTATGCTAAACAGGTTGAGTGGCACCTTCATCTCATTGGCTATTTCATTGATATGATTTGCCACACTTTTGTTCCTTCATTGGTTATGTCTAATTTTCCCAAGATCTCTCTCTCACTATCTGGATGTATAAAAGTTTAGATCTGCAGAGTCTAATGAAGGAAGTGCTTATCTGATCCATAAAGCTGAATTCCAAAAGACTTAGAGAATGAGTCATCATTTTTAAAAGATTTTTTAAAAAGCTATTGGGGTATCTATAGACAGTGAGAAAAGACATGAGCTATAAGTACCAACAGCTGTTTTTCCAGCTCGGGGAGAATATGGTACATTGGAAAAACGATCTGATGCAAAGATCCAAAAGTTGTTATTAAAGCTAATACAGTGGAAAGAGTTAAACAGCTGTTATCCTAGCTAAAAGAAAAAAGATCTAGAAAAGGAATTAAACAGCTGTTAAAACAGCTACAGCTAAGAGGCTTCTCAGATGAAGGTCTAAAGATGGAAACAAACAGCTGTTTTAACAGCTTACGCTTACCATAAGACTACAACAGCTGTTTTAACAGCTAAAGAAATTAAAGGACGAATGACGGAAATGAAAAGCTGTTTTAACATCTCACACCTACCATAAGACTACAACAGCTATATGTTAGCTAAAGCTACATCAACCTCAATATGTTTTTGTCACTCCTGTGGTGGTTCCAACTCGGAAGGCTTCAGGTTGTTGTGTACTGAATCCAGTTATGTGTCAGTCCTCTAATAAATTGGTTTTAGTAATGTGGGATGTCTCATACAAGTGTATGTGACTACTGTTTCTTTATATATTCAGGAAATCTAACATGTGAGTCGTGTTCTGTGATTGGTCTTCACTCTGGTGTAAAGATGTAAAGTGAAGGAATCTCAGTTGTGTCTCTGTGTGCTTGCTGCTATGTGCTGCTGAACAGCTGGACAATATGGTTAAGATTACCTTTCTCTGCACATCTGACCATCCCTATACCTCAACCCCACCCATCCCCCCATTGCAGGTATACAAAGTTATGGGCATGATTTTACAATGCTCATCTGACACACCTTTCAGCTATCACCCATTATGAAGTTCAAAATTCATTCCAAAGTGAAAAACCCACTGTACTAGGAGGAGAAGGGAGTTTTTGCCAGACTGATCAATACAGCTCAACTGTCCAAAATTTCATAGATTATCCCGATTTTTTTCTCATTTTTTTGTCTGTCCCTCATAATGTTTTTTTCTGGCAAATCATTAAGGACTGCAGGCTGTAAATAATGACATATATTTGTGTTTCAGCATTCATATGCACCAGAAAATGAATACTAATCTGTCCCTGATAAGGGGCCTTTACCCCCCCCCCCAGCTATTTTTGGCTTTACCCAGAATTCCTGCACTAAGATGTTGACAGGTGTTCTGCTCAGTGAAATTTTGTTCACAGTAATCTGTATTCTTCTGCAGAGCGAAATCATCAAACCTCTTGATGTACTTCATTTCATCAAGTTTTGTTTTCCTAATATTAAGAATGAGCATGTGACACACACCTCTCAACCTCTTAGAGCAAGACATGTGGACAAAGCTATAAATAAAAGTGGGCCAAGGGCCCAAAAATAGGGACAATTTTTAAATAATGCTCTTACAAACTTAGAAAGTTGATAGAATAACTGGTTTTACATTAGCATGAATTTTCTGAATGGTATGAAGTCTGAAATTCAAATGTCTGTCATTATTTTTTTAACTTCAGTCTTTAATGATTTGCCACTAATTTGCCAGAAAACCACATTAAAAAAAACAGACCAAAAATGAGGCAAAAATCTGGACAATCTGTGAAAGTCTGTACAGTTGAGAGGTATGTAAATTGTGACATACATTTTCCCACTTGTTACACATTATGCCTTCATTTTTGTAGAAAACACGAGACTCCTCACTTGTTTATTTAACACTGTACCTCAGACTACTAGGCATAATCTATGATAGTTTTGTCAATATTCAAGAAAATGAAATAAAAGGCACTCTTCCATTCATTTATTCATTGCAGAGCTTTGGGACACAAACACACAATCATTTGTCCATAGTCGCATAACAGTAACGGCTACAGGTTTCAAACCTGCTTTTGAATGGTCACAAGGTTCATGAATGCTGGTTTCCCTGAAGCTACATTACATCGCCATTACTTTCTTTCAGCATGATTATCTTTCACTTTGTTGAACCTATTATATATATTTCCCCTGTTTGTTTGAACAGCAGTATAAATACCACTCCAGGACTTACCCCCCAGGTCTCCTGCAAATAAGGAACATACATTCAGTTGGCTCTGCATGGTGAAAAAAATAAATAAATACGAGCATTTAACCTAATCTTATGTGCATTAATGTACAGTAGCCATAGTTACTGATCCATTTGCAAACATTTGTATAGAACAATTTTATACAGATCAGAAGTGCTCTACATACCAGTAACTCTACCCAAGTCAGCTGTGTTCACTCCCAGCCTGCTCTGAAATGAAACAAAAAACTGAGTTTTATACCAATTTACAGAATGCATCTCAGTATTTTAATATGTGTTTTATTGCCATGAAGCAATGAGAGCTAGATCGGTGTTTAGTAAGGCGTTCATGTTTTATGTGGTGTCATTAGTAACACACAGTGGTTTATTGTGTCACAGTAATCTAAACAACCCTGAGAGTTATTTGTTTTACCCTTCCACCTCACTAGCAGTGCACTGAATTACTTCCAAATGCCTGCACTCTTTGAGGCCTGCTGTTTTAAAGCATATGCTGAAAGACAGCTTGGAAATCCAGTCTGTGTTACAGTAGCTGCTTTGAACCTTAACCAATGTGATTTATCACTTTTAGTTTGGGCATTGTACTACAAAAATAATAAAACTCTCAGTACAACTATACTTATGGTGGGAAATGGGGCATGATCAATTTTTTACAGCTTACTTTTCAGTTATGGATTACAATGAAGAAATAAACAGAGTTAATCTTGTAGCATTCATATTAACAGTACTGTCATGCCCATCCCATGTCATCAATGGCATTATTTGTTCACATCAGAACTGAAAGCACTCCTATCTGCAAGGTTTGACTAAAAAGGCAACAAGCACTATTTTCCTGCTTCATTGTATGTTGATATTCTCCATATCAGTGTGTCTATGCTATCTAAGAGCAGCAGACTACATACAAACAAGGTTAACAAGTAATAAACTGGGTACTGGCTAAAGTCCTTATGCACATTACTGCAGTCCAGTAAAACTAAAGTTTAGTTTGTCAACACACTACAAGCTTGAAGCAGGAATCATATTTGTAGTAATGCCTGAAGCTTGATGAAGAAGCAGTTCCTTAGGTGGAGTCCCTAAACACAAGGAGGACTGGAGTTTGTGCTCTTGTGACTGTTTCCTTCTCATAGAAAAAAAAAAATGAAACATAACTAGAGCATTATCTTCCTTACACACACACAACCATGCACACCCCTACACATTCATATGGCCTTATTCCAGCCCCTATAGACACACACACACACACACAATCATACAGGCTTATTCCAGTCCCAGTTGGCACACACACACCTACACACTGACATGCCCAATCCCCATGTCTTCCCTGAACTTACCTGCAATGACAGCCCTGATTTTCACAACAGAAACTTTTTCCTCCTAAAGTAAAATTACTTGCATTAAGCACTTCCCTGGACTGCCATATTAGCAGACAGCTTTGCCCCTCCTCTCTATTAGTAACCTGTTTATTTGTTATGCTTATTTGTTTAGTTAGGGAAAACAGTGTTTCAAAGTTACAAAAAAAAATAAAAGCAAGAGAAACTTTTCACTCTGATTGTCCACAACACAAAAAGATGAAAGGACAAAGGAACAGAGGAGACAACAACTGCTAGATTCACCACTTTTAATAAAATAAAAAGATGTAAAATAAAGAAGCAGAGTAACAAAATAAAATGCAAAATAAAGTAGTAAAGTAATACAATAAGTATTATGTTAGTTTATAATACATTTTTATTTTATTAAAAGTGGTAAATCTAACAGTTGGTGTCAGACCTGTTCCTAGTGCCTCAAACTTATTTTGTTGATGTTCATCAGTAATGAAGCATGTGAAATACATTACTAATGTTACAGTTAAACAGTAATAATTTTCAGCTTTTCTTTAACATTGCATTGAATTATTCAAACTGAATGCATTTTAATCTTACAGTTTTTCAATGAAATTAGTAAAGATGCTAAGAAGTAAACACAGTATACCCCACCTTTATTTTTTCAAAGGTAGTCTGCAAATGGATATGTGCTCAACAGTAGACATAATAATTGATACAGTAAGAGACAAACACAAAAATGCCTATATAAGAACTGGAGCAATATTTTTTGCAGAAATATCCTGTGTTAGCTATGTGCAGATAATTCAGGAAGCCTTTTTCTAAGTGATCAATCAGAACAATGATCCAATAAAAAATAACAAAGCTATAAACACAGCATAACAGAATGAATATGAACTAATGACAACACAGATAAAATCCTGAATTAGGTAAGAAATAACTTATTTAGCCAAAATCTACAAGCAAATTGCTAACTTTCTGTTTAGAATGGAGCCAGAGAGGGCAGGATGACTTGCAGGCATTCAGCAGAGTAAGGAAATAGTCCACAAAGCTGTCATATAAGGCACTTCCAGTTTTCAGGACTATGCAAAAGACCAGTCCATAGCTAGCCAGAGTATTACTCAATGAGACCTCAGGTGGTCACTTACCAGCCAATTGCAGAATCCATCATAGTGATTTTGAACAAGCAGTTTCACTTAAATCCACTTTGTGAACTAGATATGGTAGACAACTGTGAACAATCAGGTGGGTAGTTTTAGGGTTCACAATGATGTCAAAGTGAGTGAGGCGTAGTGGGAATTAAAGTAAGAGGTTTATTTAGTGTCACACTAATCACAAGAATTTACATCACGCAACAACCCTGCTCTGTGCTAACATCAGCCTTAATACCTATACTAAATGTGAGATTGTAAACCTCAGAAATAAGGCAGTATTCTCTCTCCCCAAGGCTAAGTGCAAGTTATTGTTTGAAGGTATGGAGAAGAGTCCAGAAGCCTAACAAAAACATTTCCCTTAAACATCTATGTTACTGTACCATATTTTTTTTCTTTTTAGCCAGAATGTTGTTTGTGCCCACAGTGTATAACATGAATCTGGTGTGAAGCACACAGTGTTATGACAGATGGACAGTACCTTGTTCATTTCCTTTTTGAGAAATGTATGCACATTTACAGCAGTTAGGTGACAGTGGACAGGAGGATAGTAGTAGGTGACAGTGGATAGGACAGTACTAGATGCAATGGGCTTCCTGGTTTGCAGTATCTGTGATTCAACTCAAAGAATTTCCACACTGGTGTGTGAAGGCATCACTACTGCCACTGGTCAGCTTAATTAAATTGTACTTCTAAATGACAAAAACAGGCAAAAACCACAGTATTACCCAATCAGCTGCATAACAGTGGCAGACTGGCTGGACACCAAAGATACTTACCTTTTAGGCATTTAGAAGGAAGTCGGGATTATGAAGCCATTGCTGTTGTATGTAGAATTTTGGCATCAGGTCTTTCCATGTTACCTGGTTCAAGGCTCGAGAGAGCACCCCTGCATTACCAGGCTATAACTCATACCACACTTTTTGGCCATCTAACCTGGACCAGAACATCAAAGGCAGAGGTGTGTCCATATTCATTAAGGATATCCACACCTGCAGGCTAGTTGCACAGCATAATGCATTTGAGGTTATCCAAGTGCAACTAACTCTGGGCAAAACTGCAATCCAAATTGTAGCTTGCTACAGATCCCCCACCATTCCCCAGGATTCCCACTCCTCTTTCCTTGATATACTGGAAAATATTAGGGTTCAACTAAACACCCTAATAATGGGCAATTTCAACTACCCCACCATTAACTGGGAAAACTACTCATGTACCAACTCATTTGCTTAACGCTTTCTGGAATTCATAAATTCCAATGCCCTGGATCAACTTATCCACACCCCCACCAGGGGCAACAATATCCTAGACCTAGTCATTACCAACACGAGGGACCGGCATTCCACACCTGAAATCAACTCTTCGTTGGTCAGATCCGACCATAAACTAATCACCCTAGATATACGTATCCCACCCCCACCCACCATTAAACCACGGTAAAACATTTCTCCAAAGCCAACTTCATGCTTCTTAAGACAGAAGTGGCGAACTCCATGACACCCATGCAGATGGACAATACAGTTACAACTGCTGAATACTACACAAATGCACTTTATAAGCACTTACACAAATGCATGGATCGTGCTATCCCAAACAGAACCAAGACGCTATCCTCCAAAAAAAGGAAGCCAATCTGGTGGTCCCCTGCCATAAACAAACTCTACAACAGAAGGAAGAAACTGTTGCAAAAGAGAGTAAAATCCCATGAGTGGAGACGCTGCTTGGTCAGCCTCAATAAGAAGCTGAGATTCCTTATAAGATCCTCCAAAGCTAGCTATGAAAACAAAATCGCCACTGATTCTAAGGGCAACCACAAAGCATTCTATAGCTATGTTAAGAATCTCAATGGTAACACCCAAATCTGCTCGGAGTTACAGCACAATGGCATGAAAATTACAGAACCAGCTGATATTGCCAACATCCTGGCAGATAGGTTCAATGTTAACTTTACTCCCCCCCCTCACCCCCTAAAGGGCCCATATCTGTACAGTAAGAATGCAGACTCCCTGTAATCACGTCTATGCAGGCAAAAGCTGCACTCTCTAAAACCAAAAACACAGCATCCATGGGACCAGACAACATCTTAGGCTGCGTTTTACATGAACTTCAGAATGAACTGGCTCCCCACCTAAACACCATGTTCGATCATAGTCTCATGTCAGGCTTTGTGTTCACTGAATGGCACACAGCAACAGTTATCCCGCTCCACAAAGGGGGAGCGCCACCATGATCCTGGGAACTATCGCCCTATCAGCCTGATGAGCCTGGTCTGCAAGGCCATGGAACATATCATGGAACTCATAAACAAAGACATGGGTAACCTCCAAACTCTGGACCCCACCAAGTTTGTGTTTGTGAGAGGCAGCTCATGCCTTCTGAACCTGATCGACTTCTTTGAGGCAGTCACCAAAGACATAGATGAGGGTAAGGTGGTTCACACAGCCTATCCCGACCTCGCCAAGGCTTAACACCATCCCCCATTCTGGAATTATTGCTAAACTCAGTAAACTAGGTATAAATCCCTAGGTCACAAGATGGGTTGCCAGCTGGCTCACTGACGGAACCCACACTGTAAAAGTTGCAGACTCCAAATCTGACTTCAAACCAGTGACAAGTGGAGTACCACAGGGTTCAGTCCTGGGACCTCTCCTGTTTGGTATCTACTTCTCTGAAGTACAGGCTAATGCAGAAGGCCTCTGGCTAATGAAGTTTGCAGATGACTGCAAACTAGGAGCCATAGTAGAGTCCCCAAATGATGTGGACATCCTACAGAAGGGCCTCACTGAGACAGATGCCTGGTGTCAGAAGCATGGCCTCAAGCTCAATGCCAAAAAAGTGCATCGTCATCCCCTTTGGTAAAAACTCTGTACCCATGAACTACCACATAAACAGTAGTCTACTTAATGCCGAATGCATGATAAGAGACCTTGGGACCCAGGTGGACAGTAGTCTCTCCTTTGATAATCACATCACCACAGTAGTCAGGAAATCCTTCTATGTGGCACACCTCATCACAAAAGGGTTCTCATCCAGGAAAAAAGAGGTTATTGTTCCCCTCTACTCGGCACTCATTAGACCCATTACATAGTACAATGCCCCTTTTGGAATGTACCTCACAAGACATCTGCCGCAGCTGGAAAGGCCACAGAAGTACCTCACAAAGTGGCCTCAAACAGATGCCCTACACTGACCGTCTCAAAAAACTCCAGCTTTACTCTGTAGCATATCGCCTACTCTGAGGAGATCTCTGCCTAACATATAAAGCTATGTTAAACCCAGAGCTGTTGGACATGCTACACCTTAAGAAATCCCAATCCCTCTGAGCTACACGATCTAGGGACCTAAACCTTGTCACCACAATAAACAGGACATGCTGGAGGGATAGATTCCTGTCCCAGAGACTTCCTATACTCTGGAACAAGCTACCCATCTATGTCAAGCAAAGTTCCTCATTAACACTTTTCAGGAAAAATCTTGATGAGTGGCTGGGAAATAGGAAATATACCCCGGGCATCACTTCTGTGGCTCTGCTCGACAGGGGCACAGGAAATTAACTTACTTGGGTGGCGTAAGCCAGGAAACCCTGTTGGCTAGGCTTACTTAGGCCCTTGGGCCGATATACTAGTACTTACCTATGAACCTATATATTGTTTTTACTGACATGAAGATCACCAAACTACTTACTATATCACATGTTATCTGTCTAATAAAGTGCAGATGAATCAGAATGTCACAAGAACAAACAGTAGATAACAAAAATCATTTGACTGAAAATACACCATAACACAATTTTTAAAATGCACCACAAAATTATGTATATATGCACAGGCAAGCCTCTTGTACTCTCTATACCCTCTTACTAATCCAGCCTATAAAGGAAAATACATTGGTGTCTTTGTAAAGTCATATTTTTCTGTTTCTTCCTCCAAGGCTGGGTGACCTGTGTAAGAATATACTACTGGGGTGAGAGGGCCATATTCCCCCACATAAGGGAGTATGGAAGGGCCATATATAAACAAAAAAAAAAAGTTTCAGTCAAATGATTTTTATTCCTTTGCATTCTGTTAAATGTCATCCTTTTTTTTCTTCATTGTTGGCACCCTAATTCAGTATAACCAACAAGGAATGATCAGTCAATCGGGCAGTTTCCAGATAAGGCCAGGTCATGACTCTCCAATTGTATTTGTTGTGTTCTATCAAGAAGAACAAGGTGACTTGTTGGGCAAATAGATTACATCGCACTGCAGACAAGCAATTCCAATCAAAACTATGCATTGTGTTATAAAATCAATGACGATGTAAAAACAAACATCTAAAATAAGAGACGCTTTACCAAGTCTATTGGTAAGATGTTGCATCTGTCACGGGCTCAATAAAGAAACCACAAGGGGACATCATGACATCTGCTGGCTGAGTTCCTCCAAGATTTCGTATCATTTGCATGTCTTTGTGAAAGGGATTTACAAGGGGGTGAGTCAGTTTACTCTGAGATGTGCAGACCACCAGAGTGATTATATTAAAGTAGTGGGAGTAGGACCCTGCATGGAGGATGTGTGGGAGCTCTGTCCCAAGAATAATGTGATGTGTTTTGATGAATATGGCTCTCCTTTCAGCAATGATGTTTTCATTTTGGAATATTAGAGATAGTTTTGTATTTGCTCACATAAGTACGACAGACTCGTGTTCAGAAAAATGACTTTGCTTCAGTATGTAATCCCAATACATTTCTGTGTACTCCATTATACCCAACTGCTTAAGCAAAATATATCATGTAGAACTACATGGCACACCTGTACAGTCTGTCAGCGTCCATAAAAAGGTATGAACAGCATTCTTATGAGTGGATCGGTGACATGCTAATGCAGGTTTTCTCTTTTGCTGGAAAGGTGAATGCCATCAAATAATATAATACTTCGGGCTACTGTCCTTAAACCTAGAGTATCACAAGACGGATTCTCAGAGCCTGAATTGTTTATGTGCTGGTTAGTATGAAGCCTATTTTATATACACAGAAATGTAGATCTGGGTTCTTCTCTGAACACCTTACCCACACACCTTTTAGAAGACTGTCTCTGCATCAAAGACATAACCTGCACTGAATGAACAGTAGAACAATGATTCTAGAAACGTGAAGATCAATTTTTTTAACATAAAAACATTTCCAAGGAAAAATAAAACTACCAAGGTAAATTTTTTAGAAACATGCAGTTTCTCTACACTTTAATCTTTCAGATTTAAGAAGTCACCAGTGTCTGTTACGTCCATTCTACCCCTAGTACTATTCATAGCCTTCACACTGTATAGTAATGTGGCAAAGGTGCAGTGTTGTTTGCCATAAGGTGTACTACAGGATACATAGCAATATGAACAGTGGCCGAGTACAAAATTGTAAGGAGAGAATTTTTGGCACTTGCGTATTATCGCAACCATATTTTGCACGGCAATACCGGTTGCTTAACAATTATGAAATACGGTCATTACTGTTGTACAAATGTTGTATAAATTATACAGTATAATGTCTGCCTTTGTAGCACAAGAGTGTTTTTTCATGTAGAGATATAAAACAAAACCTAAAAAATACATACTGCTCGTGTTTCTGTCTGCACTTTACTGCCACCATTTCTATTATTTTAAGTCCGGCTGCTGCACATTTCTTTGCCATGGCAACAAATATTGTCAAAGTTCTGTTATTCATGTGTCTGGGTAACACAGATGTGTAGCTATTTTACTATCAGTTATACAATGCAGGTTTTGGATTATTTCAAGATGCGTTCCAAAAAAAAAAGGAAAAATACATATTGCTCATGTTTACTGCCAGCGTTTATGTTATTTTAAATCCACCTGCTGCACGTTTCTTTGTCGGTCCACAAGTGTTATGTTCGGTTATTCATTTGTTTGGGTAACACAGATGTGTAATTATTTTACGGTCACTTGTACAACACAGATTTTGAATGATTTGAAGTTGCATTTCTGGGAATTGCCTAATACACAGAAGGAATATATTCAGTTATTTCAGATTTAAGGAAGTTTTTTGGAAAGTAAGGAATGCAGTTCAGGGAGATAGCAGACATGGTAACTCAGGCATGCGTCTGTAAGGCAGGAAAACGGGAAGAGGATTTCTTACATTGGTCGTGTTCCTAAAAGTAACATACAGTAGTTCTGGCAGTACTAACTTACAGCGACAGTCACAAGTGTTTCATATACTCGTATCTGCGAAGGTATGCACTTTTTGCAATAGCGAAAATCTGGTTACTATAAATACATAACTACCGAATTTTTTTTCTCCTGTAAAATCAAACATTTAACTTAATTTTTCATTACAATGTTAGTCCTGCTGTTTCCTCAGCCATTTGACAGTTGGCATGGTAAAATGGACTACAGAATAAAAGGCCTAATCCATGATTTATCAGCATGACTGATCTGACTTGAATGTTGATGTCTGATGTGGGAGAAGTAACAGTCTGGATTCAGATGACAAGGAGTCAGCTGTAACAATGAACCACTGCAGTTACAATGGTGGACATTTGGTTTGGCATGTGAACTGCATTAGTTTTTACTAGAACATAGCCAAGGATTGATTTTCTAAATGAAAACTGGGAGGGGTTGTTTTTGAAAGTGAATAAATGAATTTCCACAGCTCATGTTTTAAAACAATTAGAAGAGTATAATAAGACTATGCTAAGCCTTGATAAAGGTTAACTGGACCAGTAGCTCCTCTCTTGGCATGTAAAGTTGAATAAAGGACTTACAAAATTTCTAGGAACAGTTTAAAAACAGAGTTAGTACATATCCAAGTGTTGATTCAACTAAAGCAACAGTGGAGAAACACTTCTTTGAAAGCAGTTTTTACTTCATCTTCCACCATTTGGGAGGTGTTTGTAGTTATCTGTTTAAATTATTTCAAGGGATGGTTCCAAGGATTGTATTGAGCTTATGAAGCTTGGTAAGAACTCAGCTGAAATTTCACATAAAAGTGATTATATTCTTCACAAAAAATATGTAATTAAATGATGCATAAGAAAAGCACTGTACTCAAAAAATAACTATCAGTTAAAAATTACCATTCATATCTCACTAAAATTTAAAGTCAAGGAGTTTTACACATCACTGCAGTATGAAAGAGAGAGAGTGTGTGTGTGTGTGTGTGTGTACTTACATGTGTATGTTTGTATTTACTTCCAGTTCAGTGTGTTTTGGAGAACTACAGCGATGAGAGAAAACTTGAGTATCCAGAGAAGGCCATGCAAACATTAGTAGGACATGCAGACTCTGGTAATAAGTGAAGGCAGAAATAATCTATTGAGGGGTCACTCTGTTTTTGTCAATAAAACTTTCTCCAAGTCCTGTACTGCTGAATACAAAACATAAATTCCCATTATATCATACTTAGGTACACTTGTACCTCCAATTTCACTTAAAATCAAGGATAAGGAAGTTACTCCCAGTATAGTGACCTCAGAGTAAAAAAAAAAAAAAAAATATATATATATATATATATATATATATATATATATATATATATATATATATGTATTTATATATGCCATGAATCCTCTCTGAAAGACAAAGAAGTTAAAAATCTCAATAAAATATAGTGAAGTGTCTACTTCACTTACTACTTAGCTTTCGAGAGCAGTACTGTGTCTGTAAACCAGAAATGTTCTTGGAAAAGAACCTCAAGGACAAGAGACAAGCAAAGTTACATAACCAGGTAGAGGTAGGGCTATACCTCTTTGAAAGGCTTGAGGGGGGATGAGCCCTGTAGGGAGGAGTAAGCTGAACTGTAATATTGCATGCCGATTAATGATTCTAGCATAAAGGTCAGTGAGCAGGGTTATGGCTGGGCACAGTTTGAGACGTAAACATAGAGGATGTGTTAAGATCTCATGCTGCGCAGATGTGTGTGCAGTGCTGTGTATGTGCAGTGCTGTGTGTGTGGAATGATGTGTATGTGCAGTGCTGTGTATGTGCAAGCGTAGTACAAGGCCAAGAATAAAGCACACTGCAAGTAAAAATCTTCTGGGCTCTATTATTCATGAGATGATTTTAGAACAGGACATTTGAGAAGTTATTGTAGAAGAAATGAAACAAATGAAAATATTCCAAGTTTACTCCACCAGAGTAATAAGATTTCTCTCAATCTTTGGTAAATCTACCTGGATGGAAAGTTTTGTTCATTTCCAGACTGCAACAATATTGTATAGACACAACATGATCTATAACTTGACATGTTCTTGTATTCAAAGGGCAAAGATGCAGGGCATATTTACAATGATTTTACCCTTTCAAGGTGAAGCAAAGTATGACTTCTGTGCAGTAATGGAAAGGCTTAATGATCATTTTAGAGCCCAAATTAAATGTTATAAATGGAAGAACATCTTTTCATAAACAAGCAAAACGATACAGAGAAACAGTGGAAGCTTTTGTGTGAAACTTGTATGAACTGGGACAATCCTGTGAATTTATCAATTTATGGGAAAAGTAGATTAATGACAGATGTGTTAACAGTGTTAATGTTCCTCCGAAGTTACTATTAAAGCTAGAATTAATTTATGAGACAGCAGTACAAAAATGGACCATTAATCTTAATTTGTGACCTTAAGCAGAACTGCAATGATGGCAGACAAAACTGAGTAAAGTAAAATTTAAGCTATGCCATGTTAGAAATTAACAAGAAAACAAAGCAAAGTAGATCAGTTAAGCAAAGGCATTACCGGAAAGTAAATGGGGTAGCACAGCAAATTATGAGCACGGCGATTTTAAGTGGAAACTGTTCTAGATGTCAGCACTTGCACAGTTCCTTATGTGGGTATGTTAAGCTTAAGATAAAGGATGACAAATACCACCAAGCGTGGTATTCTGAAATGGCAGCCGAAATAAAGAAATAACTGCTGGCAACAGTAAAAATGTATAGATTGTTCTTAGGCTTACTGTTCAATGAACAGGACACTGATGAAATGTGGCACTCAGACATACATGAACGATAAAAGTGGTGAAATTATGGTTACTTTGTGATTGGCCTCTGGAGCCTGACATAATATCTCCGGTTACAGATGACTGGTTGGACCATGAAAGAATAGGTTACAAAATGAACTATACTAAGAAATGTGTGTCAAAGATACAGAGAAATGGTCAATACTGCAGATTCTGGATTTTTATAATTGATCGTCTATATTCAAATAACCAGATTAGTTAGGCAAAAATACGTGTGATGAGACTAGTTCTCAGGACTAATGGAAGTGAGTTCCGATGTTTTTCTGGAGATGCTGGCCTGCTAAATCATGCATCAATTATGAAGAAACTAAAGCCTAATTCTGAGCCACATAATCTTCTTTCTCCAAGAAGGGTTCCCTTCCTATTGTAGCCAAACAGGCAGTGATGTTAGGATAAATGGTAGTATTGGAGATTACATCAGAGGTGCACCGCCTTCTCACTGGTGTGCAGCTACAATATACTTCTAGGAATTAAGAAAATGTTAAAGTGGAGAATGTGTTGTTTTAAAACACTTGTAAAATTAGTGATTTCTGAGGTATCTGTGTTTATTTCTTTGGAAGACATGGCACCAATGTTGCTTGGAGAGTATTTTCTGTGCTGCATACCTTGAATGGGTTATTGCAGATACCACCTGACCACTGTAGGGTAGATACCACTTCTGCCCTGTAGCACATACTTTGGAACCTTCAACCTTCCACTGAGATGATTCTGTTTTAGAGATCTCTTATTTGGAATTATGTTCACACATGAAATATGTCAGCAGGAGATTAGCATGTTACTAACAGGTCATCAGGGTATATTTACTATGATGGGTGATGTACTTGTTTAAGGTAGAATTAAGTATAACAATCGATGCTTACGAGCAATGCTACAGAGTGAGTTGGTATGAACTGAAGCCCAGTTTTTCCTTACTTAATAGGTCATTCTTCTGCATTAGGTTTTACAATAATTATTTAACTGTAACCATATTATGTTAATGGAGAGCTGTTTTACCCCGGCCTCCGCTGAAAATGGGATATTACTCCAGTCGGACATTCCCAATAAACAAATGTCAACATAAAAATAAATATTGTGGATATGTAATAGGAAAACATGGAACTAGGTCTGATGCAAGCAAAATCAAAGCCATAACCAAACTGCCTCATCCAGAAAATCTTGCTTGATTGTGTCAAGAAACTTGAAATTATTCTGTATGGTAAAATTCATGCAATCCATTCTGTCCATAGCAACAGAAATTTGTCCAAAAGTGAAAACCATGTTGACTTTAACGCCTGTACTGGAATAACATAATTAAACTAACTCTGGAAAGTGCAGATGTGAGTGGATATGACCTAGGATCTACACTTCTGCAAGAACAAGTGAGCAGACTGCGAGTAGTTCTAAAGCAGTTCTGCATATTGACAAAGACTGAATATCACAACACTAAAACAGGAAGACTACCTAACAGGTATATGGGTATGTGAAAAGCTAATATGTTATCTTCCAGGTGTGGAAAGGTTTTGCTTGCAGAGAGATCATAAACCCCTTGAACCTCCATGAATCAATGAGTAAGATAATCTGAAGAAAACTGTAGTCAGATGTCTCAAACTTCCAGTGTGACTCCAGATCGAATGTCACAGCAACATATATTTCAGGAAAAGATCTTAGTAGCGGATACTCTGTCTTCAAGTCATTTGAAGAAAGGTCCAACTTCTAAAACTTAGGATGAGAGTGAGTACACCCTTCAAACTCTTAGAGCAAGAAATCTGGACAAAGTCTTAAGTAAAAGTGGAACAAAGGCCCAAAAATAAGGACACAGTTTAAATATTGCTCTTATAAACTTAGCAACTTGACAGAATAACAGATTTTGCATTAGAATGAATTTTCTGAAGGATATGAAGTCCAAAACGCAAACATCTGTCATTATTTTCTAACTTTGGTTTTTAATGATTTGCCACCAATTTGCCAGAAAACCACAATTTTATGAAAAACAGACCAAAAAATATGAGGCAAAAATCTGGACGTTCTGGTAAAATCTGTACAATTGAGAGGTATGAGTCAGTGAAGCATTCATGCAAATGGTAGTGATTAGATGATAGGATATATGCCACAAGAAATGGCATGTTAAAAATAAACAAACATCTAGATGGTGATTAACCTGAGATAGGGATGGCCAAAAAAATTAATGTGCAGAGACCATTCTTGTTGCATGGATCTTCCATCTCTTACAAGATACTGGTTTTCTGCTGTAATAAACTAGTTGTTCCAAAGATACAATCCACAGTTATTTGGGTCCAAGTGCCATGAAAGACAAATGGATGTCACTGTTGTGTTCAGGAATACTGAAGATCTCAAGAACATAGTGACTACATATGAATTCTGTATTGAGGATAACCCGACACCAGAGATACTGTCTAATGACAGTTAACACATGGCCCACTTCTGTAAACTTTATGGGAAAAAAGTTGTTATTCGGGAGTGATTACTATTCCCATAACACAAATGATTAATTTGTCAGTATTACAAATTAGTAACTCACTATTTCAAAACATGCTTGCTCAGCTGGTAATTCCTAACAAACGTGGTGCAGATAATGGTATACAATTTATGTCTAAAGAACTTGTAATATTTGATAGAAACCATACAACATTTATTCACATTACCCTCAAGTGAATGGAAAAACAGTGAGGGTAGCTATGACAGATGAAAGAATTCCAAAACAAGCAGATCTACAACTAGTCTTAAGTTAAACAAATCCCACACCTACCATAGGTGTGTAGGTTCATAGGTGTATAATAGGCTAATGGCCCTGGGGCCTTTACAAGCCTAGCCAGGGATTACCTTGGCATCGTGCCACCTGGCCTTAGTTCCCAGTGCCTCTGTCGAGTAGAGCCACTGGAGTTATCCCAGGAGTGAATTTTCTATTTCCCACCCACTCATCAAAATATCTCTTGAAGAGGGTCAGCGAGGTGCTCTGCTTGACATGTATGGGAAGTCTATTCCATAGCATGGGCATTCTCTGGATTATTAACCTATCCCTCCAGTACATTCTGTTGATTGTGGTAATGAGGTTGAGGTCTCTGGAGCATGTGGTGTGGAGGGATTGGTATTTTTTTATATGTAGCATTTCTAACAGAGCTGGGTCAGACATGGCTTTGTAAGTCAAGCAGAGATCGCTTCTATGTAGGTGATAAGAGACAGAATATTTGGAGTTTTTTGAGTTTGTCCATATAGGACAAGTCTTTAAGGCCTAGGATCCTCTTTGTGAGGTACTTTTGTAGCCTTTCCAGTTGTTGCAGGTGTCTAGTGACATGCATGCCAAATGGAGCATTGTACTCGATGATTGGCCTAATGAGAGAAGAGTAGAGGGAGACAATGACCTCTTTCTTCCTGAATGCAAAACCCTTAGTAATGAGATGTGCCACATAGGACTTTCTGACCACAGTGGCAATGTGGTGATGAAAAGAGAGGTTGCTGTCAACCTGTATTCCCAGATCTCTTATAACGCCTTTTGCATTCAGTGGACTACCATCAATGTGGTAATTCATGAGAACCAGGTTTTTCCCAAAGAGGATAACGACATTTTTTGGCATAGAGCTTAAGGCCATGGTTCTGACACCAGTCGTTGGTCTCAGGGAGGCCATTCTGTAGGATGTCAACATCACTTAGGGAGTTAATAGCTCCCAACTTACAATCATCTGCAAACTTTGTCAGCCAGAGTCCCTTCGTGTTGGCATGGACTTCAGAGAAGTAGATACCAAACAGGAGAGGACCCAGGACTGAACCCTGTGGGAGTCTGTGATGCCCGTGCCCTGGCCCAGCAATTAAGGAGCCTCAATCCTCACCACTAACACCAGAGAGGGCATCTCACATATGAGGAAAGGATAACAAATACACACAGTAAAGTGCATTTTCCCTTAAGAGCACACAGAGATCACAGACAGTCCGGGGCTGGTCGCTCCCTTGCTCCCCAGGTCCCAAATAAGACTCTCCACTGGCACAGCTATAGGGACCAGATCTCAGCCTAATGGTCAAGCTAAAACCTCTAGCACCCTCTCTGTCCAACCAGTGCTTCGTGTCCCTGCCCAAGTAGCTGACACACACACACACACACATTTTGAGAAGAGGTTATACAACCACACAGACACTCCTGGGGAAGGCTGGCACAGGCTCTCCAGCTGTGCCCCTTTCTCCCAGACTATGCAGTAGTTCCACTTGCCACCACCCACTAATACTTATCAGCTACTCAAAGGCCCTTAAAAGGGTGTCCAATTATTACTGTGCAATATTATTATCCAATTGGTAAGTGTGACTAAACAGTCTTGAGGCTTATTAGAGTGACCTGGTACAGGATTCTTATATACATGCAATGTACTCAGAGCTTAACTTTTCTCTACACAAAACAGCCACAGTGAAATGTTTTAAAATATTTAATAATAAATAATTAAAACCACAAGACAATACGTTCTACTACACAGTGCTAGTCAAAAGAGTTCAGAGATCACACAAAAATACTTAAATCAGTAGTACAGTTCTGACATCATAGAAAACACAGTCTAAACTTTCTAATTTCTAGCTCTCTAAAAGAAAACACAAGTCTAAGATAACTTACATAAGACAACAGGCAGTGCTGAGTTGGATAGTCAGACAAAAATGTTTAATAATCTCTGGTTCTCACTGTTTAAACTGAAACTCCAGTTCTGCTAAACATTACATCATCTTTTACACCTTCCTGGTGTCCCAGGCTGACAGAAACTGCATTTACATTCTTTTACACTTAGAGCAATAAAAGACATTCCACATGTAAATTCTGGTCATTAACTTTAGCCTTAAAACAATAAGCAGGAAGCCTTCAATCTAGCCGGACTGGAGCCGACTTGTAAAACATCAAAGGCAGTGATGAAATAATTTTAATTTCAAAGGACTAAGAAGAAATGCTTGACTTAGCTTTCTTTACAGCAGATGGCAATGTTGCCACATTGTTTTAAGTTCAACATTCATATTTACAAATGACAGAATTATCTGCACAATTCTATTTGGCTAGGCTAGCAGCCTTCACCCTTCTCTACCAATCTTCACAGACTCCACTCATGACTAGTCAGCAGTCTGACTTGGAGTCAGCTACTTTCACACTGTGGGTTCTGAGCCAGTTTGCAACCCACCTAGTGATATAGGGGTTGATGCCTAGCTTAGTGAGTTTTTCTATGATTTCTGAGTGGGGAATGGTGTCAAAGGCCTTGGCCAGATCAAGGTAGGCTGTATGAACCCACCTTGCCTTCATCCGCAGCTCTGGCGACTGACTCAAAGAAGTCGACCAAGTTGAGCCAGCATGATCTACCCTTCACAAAACCAAACTGTGTGGGATCCAGAGTTTGGAGATTTCCTATATCCTTGTTTATTAGGTCCATGATGACACGTTCCATAGCTTTGCATATCAGACTCGTCAGGCTAATGGGGCGATAGCTCCCAGAGTCTGCAGTCGCTCCTCCTTTGTGGAGGAGGATGACTGTAGCAGTGTGCCATTTGGTAGGGACAAAGCCTGAGGTGACGCTAAGATTGAACAGGGAACACAAATGAGGTGCCAGCTCACTGAGGTTCATGTAGAATGGGTCCCTATTAAATTGCCGAATGTTTCAAAGTTCGAATGTCATATGATGGACACCGTTTGATCGAACTTTGAAAAGTTTGAAGGTGAAAGGCAACGGCTCCGTATGCACAGAATGGGAAAATTTCCCTTTTCTGCACTGAAGTGCAGTGTCAGAGTTGGTATATTTAAGTAAGGGGGTGTGTGGGGGTGTAGGGGGGCTTGCCCCCCTGCTCAAAGCATTATGGCAAGCTTTTTTTTTTTTTTTTTACTTTTTTATTATATATTCGAGGTTTCAAGTTTCCCTCATATGTTATCAAACATATGAGGTTCAAAATTTTGAAGCTTCGAATATATAATATAGACCCATGTGGAACACAGCCAGGGATATTGTCAGGTCCCATAGAAGCTGTATTTTTCGCCTTGGACAGTGCTGTTTTAACCTGTGCAGCAGTAATACTTGGTGCCTGACAATCTACTGGTATTGTGATTGGTCCTTTGGGGGGGGTAAAGTTGGCACTGAATCTGTCGGCCAGTATATTGGCAATATCTATTGGCTCGGTATAGGAGGTACCATTGTGCAGTAGCTCAGAGCAAATCTGGGTATTGCCGTGGAGATTCTTTGCATAACTAAAAAAGGCCTTGTGGTTGTCTTTACTGTCTGCTGCAATTCTGTTTTCATAGCTAGCTTTAGAGGATTTGATGAGGCATCTCAACTTTTTGTTGAGGCTGATAAGGGAGTTTTTCCAGTCTTGGGACTTAACCTTATTTCGCATCAGTTTCCTCCTTCCATTGTAGAGTTTGTTCATGGCAGGGGACCACCAGATTGACTTCCTTTTTTTGGAGGACAGCATCTTGGTTCTATTGGGTACGGCGAGATCCATGCATTTGTGTAAGTATTCATACAGTGCAGTGGTGTATGATTCGGCAGTCGTGCAACTATTCTCCATTTGCATGGGTGCCGTGAAGTTAGCCACCTCTGTTTTTAGGAGCCATACTGTCAGAAGTATTGATTAGTGACGTATACTATGCACACTGTTGTTGTGTTGTGTCTTTCAGCTTTTCCCGGTTAGGGGTCGCCACAGCGGAACTCCAGTCCGCTAATGATTGGCAGTAGATTTTTACATGCCGAGTTGCCAGCCCTGATGCACAACCTTCAACAAAGGTGCACCCATTCACGCATGTCTCCACACAGAAGACGCTCTAGCTGAGAATCAAACAGGACAACGTCTTACTGTGAGGCGACAACGCTACCACAGCAACACCACCGCAGTATATATTATGCACACTAACTACAGAATTACTGACAGAGTCACAGATGTGTGGAGATGTATTTAAAAAAAAAATGTATGTTTTTCAGTTAAATTAACTATTTGACTTTCTGGGTTAACTTTTCCAGAAGTGCCATATAACAACTCTATAGCCACGGTTCTAGTCTACTAGGGCAGCTAACACAGTACTGAGCTTCCTGTGAATCATTAACAGGTATCTGTAGTCTCAAAATGTTGGTGTCAAGTATATAACCTGATGAAAAAAAAAATATTTACAATGGGGTTGCTTTTCTCCAAAATTCTGTTACTAGGGCAGCACTTCAAATCATACTCCTGTCCACAAGAACAACTTCATTTAAAAGTTAAATGCATCCAAGTTTTGTTCCCTCAGTCCAAAAGAATTCACTCATAAGACAATAATGACTGACATGCATTTCAGGCCAAGACTACATTAAATAATAAAAAAATAACTTACATACACACACACACATATATATATATATATATACATATATATATATATATATATATATATATATATATATATTATATATACACATACATACGTATAGTATATATACACACGCACACACTGATCCCCTTTACATAATCAAATTTTCTCTTACCCGAAACTGTGTACATGTATTTATGTAAACACAAATGCACTTGCATATATGTATGGTATGCATCCATAAAATGTAATGGATACACAACATGCTTTCTTCTTAATGAAGTCACAGACTGTGTCTCTGTATGCATGTGCATTTATCTGCCCCTCAGTCTGCCTGTATACAGAAGATCTGAGGTAGCAAAATCCTGCTTTGAACAGTAATGCGGACTTCATTTTCCAGGTATTTTTACTACTTACATGCACACGCACACGCACACACACACACACGCACACACACACACATACACACCATGTGGGAATATATAACGTATACCATTGGAATCTAGCACAATTTACAAACAGAAGATACTTTCGAATATCTCTGCTGCAAAACATATTGCAATTTTAACTTGCTGACAACAGTGTGAAAGAAGAGGCAAAAAGCAAAAAAAAGTTTGGTTCTTTGGCCCTCAGAGATATTTAGTAAACAGTTTAGCAGTGCTGTATCCAGAACAAAAAGTTAAAGCTAAGACAGATGGAGAGCAGGACTGCAAAATGGCAGCTGCTGTTGTCATGTCAACCCCGAGACATAACTGTACATTGAACCGATGCAGGAAGGTCCAGTCATATGAAGAAATCAAAAACATGAGTCATTCAACCCCTGAACTTGCATGGCTGGCATATCTTCATAATGAAGGAACTTTGGAACCAGAAAAGTTAGAGGCTCCTATAACTCCTGTCGGCCATCAGATTGCAAACATTGGTCAATCAATTATGCTCATTTGCCTGAAGAGATTTCAAGGCGGCTAATCTACCATAGTGCATAAATAACTCTGGAAGAAAGTACAGCTGTGTAAGTAAAGTTACCACAGTAGTAGATGTTCGAATGATCACTGCTGCAGTAGCCTTAGCAATATGGGTTATATCCTGCCAAGGATACAACAGCTTGTCAGCTTCAACGCACCGTCCACTCACTCAAACCATTAGGGAGCTTGAGATTAACTGCTTAAAATAAAGGTTTGAGCACCAAGCCCTTCAGAGCTTTCCTGCTGACAGACTGCTCCTCTGCAGGCTTTTGAGAAGTGACAGTCAGCTAACGCTGTTCATTTGCTGGGCACTTTATTTCCCTGTGGGGGAAAACCTTCCATATAAAAAATATTGTTTAAGTATACTTTCCTGCATAGGAAAGTTATTTATAATCTAGGAGTTTGTGTTTTTAATGGACTGTCATGAGACTAAACTGTACTTTTAAATGAGAGCACATTTTTCTCCTTTCAGTTTAAAAGCTGTTTAACGTAGCTGAAAACCATTGTGTTTATTTTACTTTTTGGGGCTGACAAAGTGTACCAAAGTGCTTTTTACTGAGTTTTTGTGGGGGGAAAATTACTTTTAACTACTTTAAATTTTTACCAGCATATGCTACTTGTTTTTCCCAGGAAAGAGGCACCATTTTTGTCTTGACCATGGAACAGACTACTGGCCCCATGGTCAGTCATTCCAGTAATAAAAAAGAAAAAAAAATTAAGCAAACATCCTTTACCACTGCAGCAGGCTAATAATCACATCAGCTGCAGGTCAGTGACTGTGGTCAAAGATGGTTCCTCAGAACATTCATCTTCTACCCTGGATCCTTCTGGTGTAGCACCTACCATCACAAAGGACCAGAGGTTAGCAATGTCCTCTGCGGTGTTGGGATCCCCTCAGTGGGCAAGGGAGAGCCACTGTTGTTGGTCCTGGGAGGTGGAACATGGAAGGCTTCCCTATTTAGTCAGAATGTTGTGCCCATCCCTGGGGATGCTGTTGTTGTCATTAGCAACTCTATAGGCCTCATTTTTCCAGTCAAAAAGAAAACTAAATATGTATCTACTCCTGCTCAAATTTCTCTAGGCAGGAGTAGTTTACTAGATCTGGCTTGGGGTCTAATGCATCAGTTTATTGATCTTTCCTATAAAGTGATTTCTGGCAAATGAAAGAAGGATGCCTTTTCTTGAAGACATTTAATATTTTGAATCTGGATAGGATGATAAAGGGACAGATGCAATATTTTCTTCTCAGAAATGGAAAGGAAGAATTTCCTCACACTGATTAATATGAGGAAGTTTATTATACATCAACAACAGTGCACAAAGAGAGCAGAATAATCCTTGTGTTACTGTTAGATAGAAGGTCATCCACCTCAAAGTCCTGGTATCAGCTATATACAATGTGACATTTATAGCACACATGCCTATAGACTGCACATAATGCTATAGGATAATGTACAGAAACAGTAATGTCCTTTTGTGATTGGAATAATTATCTTTTAAAGAAGGGGACATAATAGCAAGCTGGAAATCTAATATGAACTGTTAGGGTCAAAATAATGGTATAAAAGTCAGGGAATGATTGAGTCACATTTTAACTACTATTTTACAGTTAAATTAAGCTGTCATTCGGAGTAGATGAGCATGCAGTGTTATGTAAGGCCAAGAACAACTTGGTTAAGCCACACATTAAAGCCAAAAAAATAATTACAACTGGCTATAATATAAGACTTGACAGATTAAACAAAAGAGGTGGCAGTCTTGCCATCATATACAAGGACAACCTGAAAATTGAACAGTTAAACCGTTCCCCTCCCAGCCTAGCCAACTCCGAAATCCTAACACGCCTAGTGATCAACCCAAATAAAACAATTGTCATTATAACTGCCTATTTTCCCACTGGTAACAATCTTCCCATCATTGAAAACCTACTTTCTCGGGCATTCACTACTTTCAACAAAGAAAGGCAATCTACACTTGATTGAATTCGGACTAACAAGCCCAACCTAAGCCACCTAGCCCGCTGCCTGCCAGACTCCCTCAGTGATCACTCACCTACTTTCCTATGCAGGAAACGAGTAGAGACCCATATGAACATATCCGTAACAAAAATTTCTCCCACTCCATTTTTAACATATTACTACAACAAAGCAACTGGTCACCTCTTAAAAACCTCCCTCTGGATCAGGCCATACGCTACTTCAACACTACATTTCTCAATATACTAAATAACCTTGCACCCACAAGCAAAATAAGATTAAAATCTAAACACATACCCTGGCTAACAAAAGACACCAAATCACTCCAACAAAGAGACAGAGCATGGGTAGCTTATCACACCACTAAGTATAAAACAAATCTCACCATATATCTCCAACTCCAAACTCTAAGAAAAAAGTAATATCTGACAAACAAACTTACTTCCAAACATGCCAACATATCCACTAAAGCAACCCCCAAAAATTCTGGCAAAACATTAATATCCTTCTCAACCCAGGCTATGTCCCAACCCCTTCACCAGTCACCTCAAACAAAACTACCTCCATAGCTTCACAGTTCAATACTCATTTAACTCAATCACATCTCTCTTAGGTAACCAACCAACACAGCCTCTAAACATGCCCACTCCTTTGATTTTCCCCAATCCCTTTACATTTACTCCTATCCAGACTAACTACATAAAATCACTTCTTTGCAAGCTCAAACCCTGCTGCCTCAGAGCAACCTACTTCCCACTGAATTCCTCAAAATAGCAGCCCCCTCAATTGCCTATCCCATATCAGTCCTGATCATTCTATTGCAAAGCAATCTGTCCCATCTATGAACAATATCTCACATTATTCCCCTACACAAAGGCAGACCCTCAGAAGAACTAACAAACTGCCGTCCCATTGCCATCCTCTCTCCCTTAGCTAAATCTTGGAAAAATGGATTCACAACCAACTTCGTAATCATTTCCTTCATTACAACCTCTTTTCCCCACTCAACATGACTTTAGGCCAAAACATAGCACCGCTACTGCCCTACTATCTTTTACTAACACCATCCAAAGTCTCATAAATGAAGGCCAATTTGTTTCATCCATTTTCCTTGATGTGTCAAAAGTCTTTGACACAGTTTCCCACCAAATTCTACTCAACAAATTAGCTTCATACGGCCTTAGCTCATCTGCCCTGTCCTGGTTCCATAGCTATCTCTCTAATCGCCAACAAGCTACCAAATGGGAAAACACCCTTTCCCCCATCTCTATTGGAGTTCCCCAGGGTTCCATACTTGGCCCCCTACTCTTTATAATTTTTTACAAATAACCTCAGCTTTGCAACCCATCTAGCCTCCATAGTCCAGTACACAGATGATGCCACACTTATTTGCTCAGCCCCCACTTCTCATGAACTTCAGGGAAAAATGCAAACTGTTTTTCAGGACATAGAAAAATACCTCTCTGATCACCAACTTATACTAAACCCTAACAAAAACAAGATAATAGTTTTCAGAAATAAACTAAAAACTTCAGTCCCCCCTAACAATGCTTTCCTCAAACGGTACCAATATAGAACCTTCAAGCCAAACCATACTTCTAGGTGTCACTATTGATGATTTCCTAAGATTTGATAACCACATTGCCCTCACTATCAAAAAGGTCCACACCAAACTAGGCTCCCTTTATAGAGCCAAAACCTTTCTCAGATAGTCCCAAGCTAGCCACTGCCCAGTCACAACTTCTTTCCACCCTACTCTACGGATCCCAAATATTTACCAATCTTAAGTAAATCAGACCTGAATAGCTTAGAATCCTGCTACAACAGAATTGCCAAATTTGCTACTGGTCACCCTTAAAGAACCCACCACTCCTCAGTTCTTTTCCAACACAATTGGCTTGAACTTCCTAACCTGTTAACACTCAGTCGACTATATCTTACAAAATACTTCACTTGCCCTTCACTTACTAATCTAATTCAGCCAAATATGAACCACAGACTACTAAGGTCTTCAAACAAACTACTGGTAAAGGTTAGCCAACCCCACAACACACTGGGCACCTCCCTCTACTCTTACGTAACGGCCAAGCTCTGGAACACTCTTCCCCAACCCATAGCTCAAAACCCTAATTATCAGTTCAAACCCCTCCTAAAAGAACGTTCAAATCACTGGTTCTCCTCCTGCCATACTCCTCGTTAAGCTGTCCCTTTTCCTTGTTCTGTCCCTCTTATTCAGCCACACCCCTAGTTTATCCTACATTATTTCTCTTTCCCCATCTTGCTCTTCCCATTAATTTCCTTCCTTTGCTACCCCCTTTACTACTGTTCATCTCCTCTTTGCTACCCCCTTTACTACTGTTCATCTCCTCTTTGCTACCCCCTTTACTACTGTTTATCTCCTCTTTGCTACCCCCCTTTACTACTGTTTATCTCCTCTTTGCTACCCCTTTACTACTGTTTATCTCCTCTTTGCTACCCCTTTACTACTGTTTATCTCCTCTTTGCTACCCCTTTACTACTGTTTATCTCCTCTTTGCTACCCCCCTTTACTACTGTTTATCTCCTCTTTGCTACCCCCCTTTACTACTGTTTATCTCCTCTTTGCTACCCCCCTTTACTACTGTTTATCTCCTCTTTGCTATCCACTTTACTACTGTTCATCTCCTCTTTGCTACCCCCTTTACTACTGTTCATCTCCTCTTTGCTACCCCCTTTACTACTGTTTATCTCCTCTTTGCTACCCCCCTTTACTACTGTTTATCTCCTCTTTGCTACCCCCTTTTACTACTGTTTATCTCCTCTTTGCTACCCCCTTTACTACTGTTTATCTCCTCTTTGCTACCCCCTTTACTACTGTTTATCTCCTCTTTGCTACCCCCTTTACTACTGTTTATCTCCTCTTTGCTACCCCCTTTACTACTGTTTATCTCCTCTTTGCTACCCCCTTTACTACTGTTTATCTCCTCTTTGCTACCCCCTTTACTACTGTTTATCTCCTCTTTGCTACCCCTTTACTACTGTTTATCTCCTCTTTGCTACCCCTTTACTACTGTTTATCTCCTCTTTGCTACCCCCCTTTACTACTGTTTATCTCCTCTTTGCTACCCCCCTTTACTACTGTTTATCTCCTCTTTGCTACCCCCTTTACTACTGTTTATCTCCTCTTTGCTACCCCCCTTTACTACTGTTTATCTCCTCTTTGCTACCCCCTTTACTACTGTTTATCTCCTCTTTGCTACCCCCTTTACTACTGTTTATCTCCTCTTTGCTACCCCTTTACTACTGTTTATCTCCTCTTTGCTACCCCTTTACTACTGTTTATCTCCTCTTTGCTACCCCCTTTACTACTGTTTATCTCCTCTTTGCTACCCCCTTTACTACTGTTTATCTCCTCTTTGCTACCCCCCTTTACTACTGTTTATCTCCTCTTTGCTTACCCCTTTACTACTGTTTATCTCCTCTTTGCTACCCCCCTTTACTACTGTTTATCTCCTCTTTGCTACCCCCCTTTACTACTGTTTATCTCCTCTTTGCTACCCCCTTTACTACTGTTCATCTCCTCTTTGCTACCCCCTTTACTACTGTTCATCTCCTCTTTGCTACCCCCTTTACTACTGTTCATCTCCTCTTTGCTACCCCCTTTACTACTGTTCATCTCCTCTTTGCTACCCCCTTTACTACTGTTCATCTCCTCTTAGCTAACACTTTGCTTATTTTTTTGCTATTAGTAGCTAGAGTGGTCTTATGTTTAGATAAACTTTCCTGTCTTTCTTGGTTCCATTCCTGGCACTGTCTAATTCTCTCCTATTTTTTTCAAATGTTGGTCATTTTCACTGTTATAAATCTGTATTTCATGTCTACTATAATTGATTGTATCTCTTTTTTAATGATATACTGTTGCATATCTAATAATTAATATTGTTAATCTGTTTAGTACGTGCTTAGAATTCTCTACTGTATATTGTGGAGCTTTTCTCCCCGGGTCTCCACTGAAAATGGGCTTTTGCCTAGTCGGGCATTAACCGGTAAATAAATGTAATAAATACGGCAGCTAACAACTATCTGATGTCCCTTCATCATGACAAGCTGGGTGAACTGTATTCCTTGTAGCCTACACTGTAGGTATGGGATGGATAGCACTGAAATGAAGGACTGGTGGACAGTAACAGACATTTTACCATAACTACAATAATCAGACGAATGTCGTACATATACAAATGTAGCATTTGGGCATTATACCATACTGTATCCCAGGCACAAAGCCACATAAGAATCTGCTCTGGTTATAAAGGAAAAGGAGGAGCGGTAAAACATAAGGATCTAGGTAAGTACCGTATTACTGCCAGGAATGCGAACACTACCAAGGGAATTTGGTATCAATACATAGAGGAGTAGGCAACTGTGGTAAATACTTTAATACATTCCATGCAGAGCCAGACCCAGCACTAGGCAGTTGCCTAGGGCCTGCTTACTTGGAGCAAATAGCTGTTGGTGTTTGTGCTGCAGAATTTCACAGCAGTGTTAGTAGCACAATAGGCAGCATGCTTACCTTTGGAGCAGAAGGCTGCGGGTTCTAATTTCACATCATGTAGCTGGATTGTTGATACTGCAGTGTATTTTGAGGGTTACGCTCTTAAATCTGTCATCCTTTGGAGGAGGTATTAAACTGAGGCCCCATCAGTCTGCATTAATGAAAAGTGCTGTGAGATCTTTTACGTACATCTGAACTATTAGAAAGAGTAGGAAGAAGTCCCCCAATGCTCGGGACAAAGTTCCTCTTGTATAAATACCACTAAGGGTCTCCCCTGCAAAGACATTACTAGCCTAGGGGGACTAACCTGGTCAACAAGGGATATTTCAATTAAATCCAAATCTCTTCTTTATTTCAAAAGTAAAGAAGAGGATAGTATGCATGCTGACAGTGTTGAGCAGTGCTTATAACTGGGGGAGGAAAGAGAAATAATGGTACACCAGAATGGCTGTGCGGCAGGGGTCTGGTCCCCTGCCGAAGGATCCATTTCACCATGATCTGTCTCAGATGCTATGGAGCAAAAAACTGCAAGAAATGCAAAACTAATGCCTTATCACAGGATCCCTGCAGACATTACCCCCAGGCACCTCTGGAAGTGGGAAAACGTACAACTTCAAACATATCAATGATTTAAAATATAAGGAGAGAAAAGCTTTCAGAAATAAGTAAAGACATTCTGAGAAGTTCTTGCAAAACAGTTAAACACAGGATGTGTCACTCCATGGCATGAAACATGAAAGGCAGCAATTAACTAATCTGATGGATTTTTTTTACCATGGTTGATAAAGCAATTATTAACATCATGCTTGTAGGGGTGATTTTCCTTAAGCTTAGCCAGGCTTAATACATATGTGGTGAAGTAACAAAATCTAGCTTTCATTAACAAGTGTAACCAACAACTTGTGCAAATGATTAACTCTCTGTGTCCATACTGTACAACTTCAATGAAGGGCAGTGCTACTAGATTAAAATACATTGAATATACTAGAAAATATGCCATAAACAGCCTGCATGATGATGCAGTGGATGCCAGTGTTGCCCCACAGCTCTTGGTTCTCAGGTTTAGTTCCCAGTTTGGATAACTTGTACATAGAGTCCATGTTCTCCCTGAGCACAGGTATATTTTTGTTGGGAGCACTGGTTTCAGCCCAAGTCCCAAAAACATCTCCGTAGGCTGCACTGGTAATCCTCCAAATTATATCCTGATAGGAAGGTGGTCACTGTGTGCACACTCATACACACACGTGTGTGTGTATGCATTGTTATTCAAATAGCTGTTGGTGTTTGTGCTGCAGAATTTCACAGCAGTGTTAGTAGCACAATAGGCAGCATGCTTACCTTTGGAGCAGAAGGCTGCGGGTTCTAATTTCACATCATGTAGCTGGATTGTTGATACTGCAGTGTATTTTGAGGGTTACTTAAATCTGTCATCCTTTGGAGGAGGTATTAAACTGAAGCCCCATCAGTCTGCATTAATGAAAAGTGCTGTGAGATCTTTTACGTACATCTGAACAATTAGAAAGAGTAGGAAGAAGTCCCCCAATGCTCGGGATAAAGTTCCTCTTGTATAAATACCACTAAGGGTCTCCCCTGCAAAGACATTACTAGCCTAGGGGGACTAACCTGGTCAACAAGGGATATTTCAATTAAATCCAAATCTCTTCTTTATTTCAAAAGTAAAGAAGAGGATAGTATGCATGCTGACAGTGTTGAGCAGTGCTTATAACTGGGGGAGGAAAGAGAAATAATGGTACACCAGAATGGCTGTGCGGCAGGGGTCTGGTCCCCTGCCCAAGGATCCATTTCACCATGATCTGTCTCAGATGCTATGGAGCAAAAAACTGCAAGAAATGCAAAACTAATGCCTTATCACAGGATCCCTGCAGACATTACCCCCAGGCACCTCTGGAAGTGGGAAAACGTACAACTTCAAACATATCAATGATTTAAAATATAAGGAGAGAAAAGCAAATAAGTAAAGACATTCTGAGAAGTTCTTGCAAAACAGTTAAACACAGGATGTGTCACTCCATGTCATGAAACATGAAAGGCAGCAATTAACTAATCTGATGGATTTTTTTTACCATGGTTGATAAAGCAATTATTAACATCATGCTTGTAGGGGTGATTTTCCTTAAGCTTAGCCAGGCTTAATACATATGTGGTGAAGTAACAAAATCTAGCTTTCATTAACAAGTGTAACCAACAACTTGTGCAAATGATTAACTCTCTATGTCCATACTGTACAACTTCAATGAAGGGCAGTGCTACTAGATTAAAATACATTGAATATACTAGAAAATATGCCATAAACAGCCTGCATGATGATGCAGTGGATGCCAGTGTTGCCCCACAGCTCTTGGTTCTCAGGTTTAGTTCCCAGTTTGGATAACTTGTACATAGAGTCCATGTTCTCCCTGAGCACAGGTATATTTTTGTTGGGAGCACTGGTTTCAGCCCAAGTCCCAAAAACATCTCCGTAGGCTGCACTGGTAATCCTCCAAATTATATCCTGATATGAAGGTGGTCACTGTGTGCACACTCATACACACACGTGTGTGTGTATGCATTGTTATTGTGTGCGCACGTGTGTGTATGTATGTGTGTGTGTGTGTGTGTGTGTGTGTATGTGTGTGTCTGTACATTCTGTTACAGACAGGCATCCCATCCAAGACTGGTTCCATGCTTTATGCACATTACTTGTCAGGAATACAGGAATATGTTCTTGCTTCCTACAGCCCTAAATTTGTGCAGGTATCAGCAAATAAATGAATGAGTTAGTGAATGAAAAGTGCAGACATGCAGCAAATACAAGTCAAATTTATTTCAAACAAAACACACAAACCTTTCTTCTCACTACTTCAACGTATCAGTCGGCCATCAGATTCACACTGTTTCACCTACAAGCAATGTTGAACCAATTCTGTCCTTTAACATTATTCTGCTAATGTTACAGTACCTTTCTGTTGCCTCTTTTTATAACAGCTCCCAGTTGCTACATTGCTTTGCATCTCAGTTTTCTAGACGTATTTATATTTTAACATGTTCTGCTTGACCTTGGACAACATGGGTCAGATATTGCCTCCCAACAAGTCGCATTGTAATGCTTAACACTTCTCACAGAATTTTCAAAAAAAGCTTTCATTAACATATTTGCATTTTATTTACTCATTTGTATGTGTTAAGCAAGTTAGGAGTACAAATTCAAGAAATACATAGCAAAGTAATAACACCACAACATAACACAGGTCACAGACCAGAAAAATAAGCAGCTTTAACTATTTGCAACAGAGAATCAGATAAGTACACATATAAAAATGGTATGTACAGTACATACAACTTAACACAGGTATATACAGTATATAAGTTACACCTGTGTTGCTTGGTACAGTATATACAATATAGCACAGATGTAATGGTAGCCTAATATACAGTATATACAGTATAACAGAGGTGTAATAGTAGCCTAACATATATAGTATTACACATTTTATGCAGATTGATGTGAAAAAGGGAACAGATTTCAATGCCAAGACATTTAAGGCTTGAGAAAAAAGGCTTACTATATGTATACAACTTCCACATATTTACATATATTGCAATCCTTGCATCTTCTATGTACCTTGTAACAACTGGTTCCAAATACACTTGAAAGAATGCTATGCATCCCACCTACTTTATTTTTGACTTTTCATGTCCTCGTCAATATACACCAGGTTTCAAAATTTCTCACAAGTCTTTAGTCTGTTAGCTGTTTAAATAACCATTGGTTAACGAGTCTTGTCAGTTACCCGATATGTGTGCCTGATTTAAGAAATATTTAATAATGATGACAGGAATGAAAAAATAAAAATGTGGTTAATTCCATTCAAGTATATGCATATTCTAAAAGTTATACACAGGATAATGAAGTTATACACAGGATAATGAAATATATATGTCAGCAAAACCAATTGAAGATGTAAGATTTACAATATACAAAATTATTTTGAGGAAAGCTTCATTTCTGAACATCCCTTGACTGATGTTAATCGTTATAACAAACATGTCCCTAATTACCAGATAAAACTATATTTTGTCATAAGCTCATGCCAGCCATTTTAAGATGAGAAGACATCTAGTAAAATGAGATGGAGTAATGATGCTCCAGGGAGCTGTTAGAGCAAGCAATAACAGAAATGGACTTTTCCATGTTTGCAGAACAATGACAATGATTGTGTGGGAGGGGGGATGTGATGGCTTTCTATGCCAAACTTGGGAAGTTGTCTATACAGATGTACATGGTAGCGGTTTTGAAAGCCATCCCTGGTGTAATGAGTTGTCATTACAAAAGCAAACAAACTAGAGCGTTGCTTTACTTTGCTTCTGTATACAGGATTAATTGTGTGCACTGGGTTAACTAGTAGTCTGTTTTACACATATATGTAATAAATTGTTTTGCTTCTATGTATGACTAATTGTGGTGTGAAAGATTGAATCTTCACTGGAAAGACTGGTACGGGCACTTAGAACCCATGTGATAAATATAAGAAAATTAAGGGGCAAGTGAACGTCTATCAAGTCAGTTTTTCAGTTAAACCTAATCAGTAACTGTACAAACAGCAGAGGAGTGGGCAAAGCTGCAAATTGTTCTGATAAGATAACTCCCATTATAAATAATAAGCTCCAATTGGTGATCCTGGTGGTTGGCCATGTGAATGAAGCATTCCAGTATGTTCAGTATGTGTACAATAACCATGTGATGATAAGGGTTTGATCTGATAATAACAAAATACAAGCAAATTTGGATTACTGAAAGAGGAATGTGACAAACTAAGAAAGAATCTGAGATGTAATTTAAATCCATCATGAGGAGAACAGTCTACCAGAATCAAAGCATAAAGAAGTTCAAGAAAGTACAGAGGTATTTTAACATGAAGAAAGTGATAAGTGGCTATACTGAACTCAGATTTGATAAAAACTAATGTCTTTGGCTTTTCCCGGTTAGGGGTCGCCACAGCGGAACTCTGGTTCACCAATGATTGGCAGTGGATTTTTACGGTGCCGAGGTGCCAGCCCGATGCCAAACCTTCAAAGAAGGAACACCCATTCATGCATGCACCTGCATGTCTTTAAATGTCACTCAACCGCGGGGAGGACATGCAGACTATACACAGAAGAATTGAACCGGTGAACCACTTGCTGTGAGGCAAAAATGCTAACCGCTGCACTACCACGGCAAGTGTGAACTCAGACTTGATAACATCTGGAATACTATGGCAACAAATGGAATCATTTAAACAAATGAAACATTTACAAGCTAGAAACATGTTGGGAAGGGCTACATAGTTCTTCACTGGGCAGAATGCACAAATTACATGGAATATATATCTGATCAAAGCTAAATAAAATTGACACAGGGACCTACAGTGATAAGCTGACTACAGCCCTAAGCAGTGATGCTCACACATTTCTAAATGTTCTACTAACATTATTAAGCAAAACAAACATATGAAACAAAAAGAAAAGGTTCAGCTTTTCATGTGTTAAAGGAATATGTGACTATGGACCTCTCAGACAATAATGATGATCAGAAATAGTTTACCCATGTAAGCAGCAGCAGAGTCCAGCATGGGTAATAGCTATGATTCATCTCTATAAGCATCTAGTAAACTGGACTAAGGAACAGTATTTATCCCTGCTGAAAAGCCACAGCTAGAGTAAAAGGATCTGACTCATTTAGTCTGAATATTTAAGTGTTCTGCATTCACAAAAACACAGCTTGTTCACATACTCTCTAAATAATTCTATCAACTGCCATAGAACAGAATTTCAGTTTAGCTCCATTTTAAAATCTATCATAATTAAATCATTAAAGTGCTGTAAAATTAGCAGTGTATTTGTTATATACATGTACGTGTATCATTCCTCTCAACTTGAAAACATCAAAAATCTGGACAAGGACCATGAAAAATAGGTACAAATCTGTATGCTGATTAACGTAATATTTGCATACATAAGTAACTCTGCCCACTCCAGTAGGATTGTGGGATACCAAATTTCAAACACAAACTGAAGAACAGACAAAATATGGCACCAGAGTCTCCCTGTAGCCATTCCAATGTCCCACTACCTGGCTATTTCGCCCCATTTACCATAAACACTAATGTGTACATACTGTTTACTTCTACAATGATTATTTTGATTTTATTTTTACATTTTAAAGCACAATGCACAACCACTAATAGATATCTGCTAAACAAAGCAACACTGTCTCACAATGAAAATAGCCTTGGCATTAAAACTGCCCTTGAAACTCACATTCATTGAAACAACATTGAAACTCACACCACATCCAAAGAAAATGCATCTAGAGTACCTTTGGGCTGTTTTCAAATCATAGACCCCTGGCTTGCACACAAAACAAGAAACATACATGCGTTCTTTGATACACCTTCCTGACTTTATTAAATTATATTCCTTGTATAATACACACTTGTTAGACTTAAGTTAGAGCACATTTTAAAATGTATTGTTTGAACATTTTTCCAGTAGGCAATGAAACAAAATGCATTAACCAATACTGACAAAACTGCCCGATTCAGAACATTTCCATCATAGAAGTCCATTTCCACACAATATAGAATGACAGTAGGGTAAGCCATAGGCATCTTGCACAGCTTCTCAAACTTATTTTCAATTTCAGTTTTTTTTTGGGGGGGACAAAAGGCCAAAAACTAGGGACAGTTTAAACATTGCTTGTATAATTTTGGAAATTTCCTAGAATAAAATGCTGTGTTATCACCACACATTTCACTTCCAAGTCCTGAACCCAGCAGGACCCTGTGCATTACAATCAGAGCAACATACCACTATGCCAAATCAGCAGTTTCTAGAAATACAGGAAGACTGAAACTTAAATGGCCATCATTTAGTGAATTCAGTTCTCACTTCTCACCATAGATCTCAACCTCTTAGCACAAAAGACCTGGACAAAGCCAGTAATGGGGGAATACAGAATTCAGTTCTCACTTAGCTCTCAACTTCTTAATGCAAAAAACCTGGACAAAGCCAAAAATGTGGGTATACAGCCCCAACATAGGGACACATTTCAAATACTGATCTTATAAACTTAGAAAATTGCTAGAATAAAGGGTTTTGTGTTACTATTTATTTTCTGAAGAATGTGAAGTCTGAAATTCAAATGCTTGTCATTTAGTGAATTCAATCCTTCAGTGATTGATTTGTCACTGCATTGCCACAAAAATCCTGAAAACTCACAGATTTAATGAAGAGTACAACAAAAATGAGGCATAAATTCACAAGTGGTGGTGGTGGCTAGGGACTTTAGGCTCTTTTTGCCTTGTACCCAAGGTACAGGGTTTGAGCCTGAGTACCTCTAGCCACCAGGTGTATTGATTTGGGGGAAATTTTCACTCACACACACACACACAGTCTGTACTCAGACATCCTGTCTGCTAATAGCTTATGGCATGGGTGAAAAAAGTCGTCTGTCTAACCAACCTATCAAGTTAAAGCTATTAAATAATTACATAAGAAAGAACTACTAATACACTGAATAAAAAATAGCTAAACATATAAAAAATTATAATTTTTCATTATTAGACAGACATGACTTATTGGTTGGTATGCATATACAAAACAAGTCATGCTGCACAGATGGCAAGAGGTACACTTTTGCATTTGCACCATTTATTGACTCATAGTAAAGGGCATCAGCGCTAGTGTAAGACCTCAAATTGGGAACCTGGACTACTGGAGCAGTTGTCATTTGAGCCCCCTACCAACCTAGCTCATAAATAGTGTAGTAAAAACACTGCAGAATGCGTAACTCATCACTAATAATAAGATGAAAGCGCATATCCTGTATTTAATAAAACAATGGTATTAGTGACGACTTAAGAGTTCTGCAGTGGTTTTACTGGTTTGTGTTACTGGTGGGCTCAAATAATGTACATACTTAACAGGAGAAACACACACACACACACACAAGCCGTTTCCCCATTTCACAGAAAGCAAGTTCGTAAGTATGCTGACTGCCGAGCAAATACGAGAGTGAGAAAATGCCTTGTAAATAGACTTCATTCTATTAAAGAGAGCTTCTACACCAGCCATCTGGCGTAAGATCCAACATTAATAACCCACTGCTGGCAACAAGTCCACTAAATAATGACAAGCCCTTGGGGCAGACTTACTGCATGCAAGACTGTATATAACATTTTAAAAAGGTTCACACTAAACACGCACAACTTTTATAATAGCCAGTATGCATGAATACCTGTGCACTTCTCACCTTATAAATCACAGACTATGTTTAAAGAAACAGAACTTGCCGTGTTAAAGTGAGGAGTGAAATATGCCTTTACAAAAAAGAAGCATATATATTAGAGATTTACAAAAAAATATTTGAAAATAGCCATTCATTTAACGTACGAACAAAATACACGTTTCAACAAAGAAAAGGAAAGGAACAAACAGTGTTTCTAGACAAGAAATTAGAGCACTTTTTAACTAACCATGTCACTTAGAGCTTAAGGCAATTTAAACCTATTATAGCATTAAAGACTTTTCTTTCTAAATAAAATGCATACAGCGTTGTTGCTCTCTTTAACTTTACCAAATGTGAGCATGGTGGCTGAAGGGAATTCAGGTTCATATGTTGATACAATTAACAATGCCAGGTCATGTTGCACTACACGCTTGACTGGTTTGGTTCACTAACAAGATGTACAATCACAGCAGAAAGTAAGAAGTAAAAGAAAGCAGTTGTTACCCCATTAGTTTTTCTCCAAAGCAGTAAACTACCTAAAAGCAGCAGTAGTTGAAATGTTTGTCATTTCCATTCCTTCCCATGAGCAAGCAAATACAGTAACAAGTTTGGCTCCAAAGACTTAAGCGCTTGCAACTATTTTCCATCAAAGTTGAAAATTCATTCCACGCTCGTAGCTAGTCCAAAAACTTGAAAAAGTAGACATTTCCATGCTCAATTCCGACAGGCTAATGGGACTGACATCATCGTGCACGTGATGACATCAGTTCCAAAGCACAAAAAGAAAACAATTTAAAAAAAAAAAAAAAAAAAAAATCAGGAATAAAGGGGTGCCACTTGGGAATCGTGGCACCCCATTATTTGGACCCCAAAACTCGGTAAAAACTGAGGAATTCAGTACAGTTGGGAGGTATGACGTATATTATATATATATATATATATATATATATATATATATATATATATATATATATATATATATATATATATATATATATATATATATACACACACACACACACACACACACACATACATAGTGGATATAAAAAGTGTACACACCCCTGTTAAAATGCTAGTTTTTTGTGATATAAAAAAATGAGACCACAATAAATCATTTCAAAACTTTTCCAACCTTTAATGTGACCTATAACCTGTACAATTCAACTGAAAAACAAATCTGTTAGGGGAAAAATATAAAAAATAAAAAAAAATACAAAAAGATGGTTGCATAAGTGTGCACACGCGTTAACTAATACTTTGTTGAAGCACCTTTTGATTTAATCACAGCATTCAGTCTTCTTGGATAGGAGTCTATCAGCATGGCACATCTTGACTTGACAATATTTGCCCACTCTTCCTTGGAAAAGTGCTCCAAATCTGTCAGATTGTGATGGCATCTGTTGTGCAAAGCCCTCTTCTGGTTACCCCACAGATTTTCTATTGGATTTAGGTCTGGGCTCTGGCTGGGCCATTCCAAAACTTTAATTTTCTTCTGATGAAGCCATTCTTTTGTTGATTTGGATGTATGCTTGGGGTCATTGTCATGTTGAAACGTAAAATTCCTCTTCATCTTCAGCTTTCTAGCAGATGCCTGACGGTTTTGGGCCAAATGTGACTGGTATTTGGAACTGTTCATAATTCCCTCCACCTTGACTAAAGCCCCAGTTCCAGCTGAAGAAAAGCAACCCCAAAGCATACTGCCAGCTCCATGCTTCACCGTGTAGATGGTGTTCTTTTGCTGATGTAAAATGTTACGCCAAACGTGCCTTTTGGAATTATGGCCAAAACGTTCAACCTTGGTCTCATCAGACCATAACACATTTTCCAACATGTTTTTGGGAGACTTGATTTATTGTTTTGCAAATTTTAGTCGGGCCTAGATGTTTTTCTGTGTAAGAAAAGAATTCCACCTTGCGACCCTACCCCATTTTCCAGACATATGGAGAATACAGGAGATTGTTGTCACATGTAGTACACAACCAATACTTGCCAGAAATTCCTGCAGCTCCTTCAGTGTTGCTGTAGGTCTCTTGGCAGATCTTGTCTTTTCATCAATTTTGGAGGGACGTCCAGTTCTTTGCAACGTCACTGTCCCATATTTTCTCCACTTTTTGATAACTGTCTTCACTGTGTTCCATGGTACTTCCAATGCTGTGGAAATTTTATTGTACCCTTCTCCTGACTGATAGCATCAAAGGGATCTCATTGTTGAAAGGTTTGTAAGCGCTCTGCGAACCATGGCATTTGCTGTAGCAGGCAGCTGAGTAAATGTCAGGAAAATCCTACTAGGACAGTTGAACTTTATTTGGGGTTAAGAGTCTCTATTTGATGGCAGATGTGTACCCCTGAAGACCGAATGTTGTGATTAAATCAAAAAGTGCTTCAACAAAGTATTAGTTTAAGGGTCTGCACATTTACGCAACCAGCTTATTGCACATTTTATTTTTTTGTATTTTTCCCCTAACAGATTTTTGTTTTTCACTTGATTTGTACAGGTTATAGGTCACATTAAAGGTGGGAAAAGTTTTGAAATGATTTATCATGGTCTGAATTTTTATATCACAAAAACCTGGCATTTTAAATATATCTATATATATATATATATATATATATATATATATATATATATATATATATATATATATATATATATACACGTAAATACATACATACACACAAACACAGATGGATGTATTATCACACGGCCATACTCACTAATTAGGGGAAATGGTGCTGTTGCCTCACAGCAAGAGGTTTCCCAGTTCGATTCTTTGCTGGGGTGCCTTCTGTACAGAGTCTGCATGTCCTCCCCATGTTCACTTGGATTTCCTCCAAGTGCTCCAGTTTTCTCACACATTCCAAAGACATGTAGTTGGTGCACTGGACACTAAATTGACAATAGGTGTGAGCATGTATGGTGTGGAAGAACTACCATGGCAGGGCTAGTCTCCTGGTGGTGTAAACCATGGCTCTGGATGATTGTCACTGAAGTAGTAATACCCCAACTTCATGTGCAAAAATGGGAAAAAGGGGTTGTGAATGGATGGATGGATAAATGTCCTGGACAAATTTCCTTTAGAAGTATAAATATTAACCTCAGGTCTGCACTAGAAAAAGAAGGCACACAATTAGACTAACCTGGTCAGCAATGCATAAATAAAAACAATGTACATGTGCAACATATAAAAAAACTATCATAATTAATTCATTAAAGTGGTGTAAAATTAGCAGTGTATTGTGATATGTATTATACAACCTTAAAGGAAACGTTATGTCTACATGTGCACTCATACAAAGAAAAAGGCATGGAAAAGTAGTGAAGTTTTCTGAAGCTAAAACTGAGCAGACAAGGAGAGAGTGAAAAATGTAGAGAAACTGAATAAATACTTTGGCATTGTATTTACAAAATAAAAGGAAAATACTAACTCTATGCCAGTGAAGCATTATGGAATGGGGATTTACGACTTTTCCAAATGTATGCAATAAGAACAAATGCAATCATAGGAAAAGGGGGATAAGGGTTCTATTTTTGTGATATGTTTTTGCCTCCCCACCAAAAGACCATTAGCTCTCTTTCACGAAGGCTTAGCCCATTTGCTCCCTGTCAGTAATAATGTAGCCATTGACACAAGCAAAAGGCTACAAGAAGCAGGCACCATCCAATCAAGAATTAAGGTTACAGTGCCCACTAAATGCCTTGTCAGTCCCCTATCACAGATCAGCAAGACTGGCTTTCTGATGACCCACAGTTGAGATACAATATCACCACTTGACCCTTCCCTGCAAGCTTTTGACCACCAAATTGCTTGTCTGACCCCAAGCTGCTGCCATTCGCCCAGTCTGTCCATGGATACACAAGCAATCCTTCATTAATATGTACAGACGGTTAATTCTATTAAGACCTAACCCCAACCCCAGATGGCTGACATTAGCACCCCTATCATGACTGGGAATTGCTATGGCTTGCCTATGCTACCACACATGCACTAGCAAAGGTTACCATTACCAGCTTGGCATTGCCAAGCTCACACCCTTAATGTAGCTGTTACCAGTGCCATAAAGGCCACAGCTTGCATGGGGACAATCACTCCCTCTCCTCCCTAAGATGGGTGAGCTGGCATCAGCTGCTTTCTCCATCCTGACTGCCAACTGTGCCATTGCCTCAGCTGCTAGATATCTGAGGACATTAACTGCATATGCCACAGAGATGGGTACAAAAAATAGGTTTTAAAGATGATGTCATAGTCAGAAAAAGGCTGCAAGGACCAATTCAGCAAAACTCAAACCAGATTTCTTGAAAGAATGATACTTTCACTGTATATACAAAACAAAAGTTTTCACTCTGGGGAAGATCCCTGCACCACCCTACTTAATAATAATCAAGTCTGAGGGGAAATTAATATTTCCTTTACTACAATGGTCTCAAAAAAGTGGAAATGTTGTGACAAGTTCCCAACATGCGCACACACACACACACACACACACACACAAACACATACATGAAAACTGTGCCTCTGTTAATGCAGTCTATCACATTAGCTCAGTAGCATACTGTTATAAAAGCATAAAAGTGTATCAAACTACAGATTTGTGATAGTGACTCAGCAAAAATGATTTTAGCTAAAGGATCATTTTCATTTGAGTTAACCCTTTTTTGTGTATAAAAGAGTACTCCTCTTCACAATTCAGCATAAAGTTAATTCCTTAAATGTATAGTTTTGAAGTTAACAGTGAACACATTTTAACGGTTTATTTCAAGCTTTCCTTTTTGTTTCCTAAATGAATTTAAAACTCCTTTTCAGCTTCACAGACGTTTCATCAGAGGTTTCCCTCGGTATTATGCAATCGTTCTGAAAAAGTAACAGCAAGATGGGGGCAGGATCATACACAGCTCTCCTTTTTTTCTTGTAGGAAGAAAGCTCTCTGCTTTATTGGCCTTTGAACTTGTAAGCCATCACTGACCTTTATGGCTTCTTAAAGTACCACAACCATTAACTAGTGAGCACTTCTGCAGTACAAGAATTGTACCACTTGCTACTACTCACTGGATGTAAAACTCTTGCTGTCTGTACTACAGTGCAACTATAATGTTTTACTTCCGAACTCTCCTGAAGTTGTTTTTCAGAGCTACATAAAATTCTAAACTTTCATTAACCTTCTATGCACTTCTACAGAAAAGACAAGGATCTGCCCACTCAGAGTTTTCAGAATTCCGAATTTCAGACTAAAAATTTAGAAATGCCAAATTCTACTCCATATTTTGGAATCAAATCAATATGCAGTATAAATGAGAATGATTTCAATTCCAAGACATATGTCTAAATGTTGCATCTCCTAAGGACCTGAAAATGGGAATTAACTAGTCATCCAACATTCTATGCATTCACTGTCATAAACAAGAGCTCGAATTATTGGATTCTAAGTAGTGAAGGTACATTAAAACCTCCTGCTGTACCACACAGATAAGTATGCGTGCATATATTAGTGTGAAACTAAAAAAAACACTATGGATGCGTAGCACACTCATCTCTGTGACTACCTAAATATTTCTGAGTATGGTTAATGTATGTCAGAGGCTGGTAAAGACCGATTTTCTCCAAGATGAGAAAGGACTGTTACAGCAAGTTCTAGTGCAAGTGTAAAAAGTATTATGCATGCTGGTTGTGTCTCCGTTTACTAAGTGATGACAGCCATCAGAAGTCAAACCCCTAGCTATCATACCTGGTCCATGCTGACCCTATGGATAGAGTACGGTATGAAAGTAATTGGATTAGGACAATGCATGTATACAGCCAGTAACCACAACAAAGTGGAAAATCTGCATGTATTCATAAGTCTTATCAGACAGACTCACTGGCCCTCAAAGACGTGGTGAAAGCTGTGTGGATTCTTAGCAATAAGGTTGACATTGTTGGATATAAACTCTTCAGGAATGATAAAGAGGCCATTGGCGAGGGACTGCCTGCCATCTTTGTAGTCAAATGTATTCTTAGCCTAGCACTTGATTACATGTACTTTCTTCAGGGAATATGAGAGAGACACTGACTTTCAGCATTCCTTGCGGAGGAAGAACCCTACTAAAGGTTATTTTTTTGTTTTATATACTATTCCTGAATATTCTAAAAACTTTATAGAAGCCACTTTCTCCTAAATGTTAACATAATCGATAACAAGGGCAGTAGGTCTGCCCTCTTCCTGAATCTGTCTTCTTTGGTGGAGAGAATAGGCAGGCCATTGAAGTGCTTCTCTATAAGTTAGGCGCACACAGCCAAGCAGAAAGTGCAGTTCTATAAGAGGAGGTGGAATTTATACAACTGACTTGCTGGGTACAAGGTATTACACAAAACACAATGACACTCCATTGCCTATGTGTGGGAAATGTAACCACTTGGCACAGTTAGGGTAAACGCAACAAATTCTGCTGTGCACCACAGTAAAAAAAAATGTTTTAGAGATAGAAGTTTTAGGCACTGAATTTCTAAGCTTCAAAATCACCTTCCAGTTCAGATAGAAAAAATACAGCTATTGTAGGTTTAGAGGTGGAGTCAGGTTGCCGTTTATATCATATTGGAAGTATACAAGTGGAGCAACCTAAAAACAAATCTACATTCTATAATATTTTCTGGTACACATCAGTGACCTCTCAATAATTTACTTGGTATTTTTTCTCTCTTCTTCTCTCTTGTGATATGTTATAATGTTAAGCACTTCAGTAACTGTTGAGAGGAAAGCCTCATTTTAGTGGTGGCTTCAGTTTTTAGACTGCAGCAGTAGCATTACCATTACTGTCTACATAAAGTACAGTTATGTACACTTACCATAAATGTAGATGTTCAAGTGTATTCACTGTTGCAATCATCACCTGTGGGTTATCCCTGCTGTGGTAGCCCTCGGTTGGCCCGAATACCAGAGTCAATGTTTTTGTGCACTGGCTGCCGTCGCCTGTAGTCTGACATCAGGTGGTCAGTGCTATAAAGCAAGGCAGCTGACATCATTGCATCAGTTTTTCTTGCCCTGACCCATCAGAAACACAAGGGAAAAGAGAGAAGTGGTCCTGGTGGCTAAAAGCCACCTTGGGAAGCTTGTGCCCCCTAAGGGAAGATGTTAAATGGGGGATGGAGGGAGGGAAACCAAGACTGCAACAGTGAATACACTCGAACATCTACATTTATGGTAAGTGTACACAACTGTACTATGTTATTCATGTTTCACTGTTGCAGTCATCACCTATGGGAGGATTCCCAAAGCTAAGGAAAAGGGTGGAAGGATAGGCTGAGTCCTAGATACGGGTCAGGAGGCCATGAAGAATTGCAGAGGCAAACCCTGCCCTAGACTTAGAAAAAGAGGTAGGTGGTAATGCTTTGTAAAGGTATAGACAGAGGTCCAGGTGGCTGCTTCCAACATATCCCTGGTGTGTACTCCTCTGAGGAAGGTAGTGGAAGTGGAGGTTGCCCTAGCGGAGTGGGTACAGATAGACTTAGAGATGGGTTTTCCATGTAGTCTGTACCAAAAATGGATACAGTGTGAAATCCATTTGGAAATGGTTTGTTTGGAGATGGGCTTCCCCTCTGCCCCTGGGGCAAAGTTTACAAGAAGCTGGTCTGCTTTTCTGAATGGCTTAGTATGTTCCAGATAGTATCCGAGTTGTCTGTGCATATCTAGTGAGTGTAGAATTTTTTCCCCCTTGTTTTGAGGGTTGAGAAAGAAGGTGGGAAGGTGTATGGCCTGGTTAAGGGTCACATCAGATACCACCTTGGGCATAAAGGAGGGGTTAGTCCTCAGGGAGACTGTCTGCATGGAAAATTATGAAGGATTTGACAGCCATGAGAGCCTGAAGTTCGAGACCCTTCTGGCTGAGGTGATAGCTAGTAGGAAGGCAGTCTTCCAAGACAGGTATTTCAATTCTGTTGAAGTGGCAGGTTTGAAAGGAGGTAAGGTTAGTTTCTCTAACACAATTCAGGTCCCAGGGTAGCGTCAGAGGCCTTCTGGGAGGCCTGATATTAGAAGCCACTCTGAGGAATTGCTTAATCAAAGGATGAGAGAACAGGGGTGGGTCTGAATCATAACGGGCAGAGATGGCAGAGGCATGGATTTTAATAGAGGAGAAGGACAGGCAACTATTGAGCAACTCTGCTAGGTAATCCAGGATGAGAGAGATGGAAGGTTGGGAGGTACTGCCCCTTTTGACTGTTTCCAAGAGCAGAATCTTTTCCATTTTCCTGCATATGATTTTCTTGTGCCTGGGCCTTCTGGCCTCTGTGATGATGTCCAGGACCTGTTTGCTTAACAGGGACTCCTTGTTAGTTTTTAGTGTATAAGCCATGCTGAAAGTTTGAGAGTCTGCAGGTCTGGGTGCACTACCTTCCCCATCTCCTGGGTCAAGAGGTCCGACATCAGGGGAAGCAGCTTTGGAGGCTGTAAGGTCAGACTGCGTAATAAGGCGTACCAATGCTGTCTGGGCTAATCCGGAGCAATGAGGATAGCTTTTGGTCTCTCCTCTCTTATTTTGATCAGAACCTTGGGAATAAGGGGCAGAGGAGGGTATGCGTACACAAAGAGAGCTCTAGCAGAAGGTCAAGGCATCCACCTTCCATGCTAAGAGGTGATACTTCCTGGTACAGAAAACTTGTGCAGCTGGTGGTTAAGGTGCGAGGCAAAGAGGTCCACTTCTGGGTGATTTGCAGAAAGATTTCGCTGTGGAGCCGCCATTCATGGGGGTCCAGTAAGTTTTTGCTTAGGTGGTCTGCCAGTGTGTTGTTGATCCCTAGTAAGTATTGGGGAATTAGGTGTAGCCCCATGGAGGTGGCTGTAAGCCAGAGACTCATGGCTAACCTGCACAGGGGGTAAGATTGGGTGCCCCCTGCTTGTTGATGTACCACATTACTGTGGTGTTGTCCGTTTTTATAAGGAGGACCCCTGGCCTGAGATGGGGTTGGAAGGAAGTCAGAGCCTTTTGCACTGCCATCATTTCTTTCTGGTTGATGTGCAAGTGAAGTTGCTGGGCATTCCAAAGGCCTTAGGTACATCTGCTTGCTAGGTGAGTGCCCCAAGCAATATCTGAGGCATCGGTGGTGATGGTCTGGCCGGAAGGGCAGAGGATAAAGGGAAGACTCTTGTTCATGGCACAAGCCTCTGCCCACCAGAGAAATTCGGCCCTTACACAAGGGATCAGAGGGAAAGTGGTCTCTAGAGACAGAGTGCTGACACCAAAGGTTCTTTAAGTACCAGTGAGGTTTTCTCATGTGAAGCCTGGCGAGAGGGATGAGAAGGATGCAAGATGCCATGTATCCCAGGGCTTGCAGGATCTTCCTCGCAGTGAGGTAACTTCTGGAAGCCAGCTGGGGGAAGTAAAGAGGCAGGAAGTTCTGCTTTTCTGGGGATAGGAAGGCCATTTGGGTTGCTGTGTCTAACATGGCTCCCAGGACAACAATTTTTCTGGTGGGGTTTTGCTTAGATTTTTTCTCGTTGATGGTGAACCCTAGGGAAGTTAGGAGTGATTTGACAAAGAGAAGACCCTGGAGCAACTTTTCTTTGCACTCTGCCTGAATGAGGCAGTCATCCAGGTAAGGGTAAATCTGTATATTTCTCTGTCTGCAGAATGCTATAGCTGGGGCCAAGCATTTGGTGAATACTCTGGGAGCAGTAATTAAGACAAAGGGCAGTGCAAAGAACTGAAAGTGTTGATAGCCTGCTCTGAAGCGCAGGAATTTTCTGCACGATTCCCTGATGGAGATGTGGAGGTAGGCATCTTTTAGGTCTAGTGTCACAAGCCAGGCATTTTGTCTGAGCATAGACAGGAGCTGCTGCAAGGTTAGCATTTTGAATCTGGGGACCACCAAGGAGGTGTTCAGTTTGTACAGAAACAGGATGGGGCGCCAAGTGCCCTCTTTTCTGGGAACAAGAAATAGTCTGGAGTAAAAACCTTTTCCTGTTTGATCTGGAGGGACAGGTTCTACTGCCCCCTGGGATATTAGAATTTGGACCCGTTTCAATGCCTCTGTCCACTGGTTTGGGGGAGGTCTGGGTACCCTCTTGGAAAAGGGAGTTCGCTGAAGGAGAATCTGTATCCCTGAGAAATGATTTTTAAGACCCATTGGTCCTTGGTTATAGAAACACAATAGTCCTTGAAGATGGTGAGCCTTCCTCCTAGTTTCTGTTGAGTGAAAGGAGGGCAGAGGGGGGAGGGAGAGTCATTGTGAGTGCTTGCCATAGAACTTTGGCTTAGAACTCCCTGCCTTGGAGATGGAAGTGGTCCATTGTTTGCTTCTTTGCTGGATAGGGTTCTGGATAGCCTGTCCCTGCGGGGCTTACCTTGGCCCTGTCTGCTAGGTGCAGGGAAGTCCTAGTGCTTAGAGGGAACGTTCCTGCTGAATCTGGAGGTTGGACTTGAAAGAAATGTTTTACTGTTTGCATAGGTTGTGCTTTGTCTTCCATCTTTTTAAGCACCTCTTCTGCTTTTTCCCCAAACAGGCATTCCTTATCTAGGGGTGCATCAATACGTTTAGACTTGACATGATCAGGGAGGGGTTGTTCCTTCAGCCATGCATGTCTTCTAATAACAGATCCTGTCACTGCTGCCCTGCTAGAGGCTTCTAGGGCATCATATCCACATTGTAATGAGTGTTTGGTCACTTGACAAGTAGAGTGAAGTAATTCTGCCAGCTCTTTTGAGTTGGCACCATCAGGAGAGGTAGCAATCTTTGGATTTAATTGTTCCAAAGTGTGTTGTTGATATTTTAACATATGGAACTGACAATTGAGAGCTCTGATAGCTAAGGTTAAAGAGGTGTATACTTTCTTACCCCATCTGTCCAGGGCTCTGGAGTCTTTGTCAGAAGGAAGAGGATTCTTGGCAAAACTAGTCTTAGCGCCTTTGGGTCCCCATGTAATGACCTCAGGGTCTGCAGCAGGATTCCTGTACAGGTATTTGTGAGACTCCGGTACTCTGTAGTACCTGTCAGGTTTAGTTGAAGCAGGAGGCAGGGCATCAGGGGCTAAGCTGCATTCATGGAAAACATCATCCACCACTTCCAAAATAGGTGGGATGGCCATGGGTCTGTGCTGGGACAGGTCCAAAATCTCTAAGTTGTTTCTTTGACTGTGGGAAGTCTTGAGATTCCCATTGAAAATGTTCCCTGAGGGAGTGAAGGGTTACCTCAAAGAAGAGGTCCTCTGGAAGGGAGGCAGAAGGGATGGATCCTCTGCATCTGAATCCTCATAAACAGTTAAGGGATGTTGTTCCTCTTCAAAAACAGAATAATCAGATTCCTCGGAGTCTTGGTCTGTCATAATTTCTGGAGAACTATGCCTTTTTTTTTTTTGGAGTGGGGGCCTGAGTACCTCGGATAAGGGAGCTGAGATCCTCCACCATTTTAAGCATTTGAGCTTGGGGTGGGGGAGCAGTAGCAAGATGGCGGCTAGAAGCAGATTTCCTAGAAGAGGCCTGGCTTCTAGGCCTGAGAGAATCCAGTCTCTGAGAAGTGGTAGTTGGATGAGAGGACATCATTTTTTGTCTAGAATCGGTAGTGCTAAAGGCCTCCTTGGAAGCCGGTGCCTGCATTGCAGCTCCAGACCCAACCTTGAAAGAGACAGCCAAAGACTCAGAAGATACAGTGGATTTCTGCGGCATACCGGACTCCAAATGGGTCTCAGCAGAGGCCTGTGTAGAAAGCAAGTCAAGCATCAGGGGCTGCAAAAGTGCCTCACTTAATTTTGGAGAACTGACGACTTGCTTAGCGGTAGCGTCACTGCAAGGCTTAGCCTCGTGTGGCCTGTCTCTATCTTTATCTCTACATTTTTTCGGAATGTCGACAGATTGTTGGCTGACGGACGCCATATCAGAATTCAAAGATGGAACACAAAAAAAATTGTCTATAAAAAGAGCTCTACGGCAAATGGTTCTTGCATTAAAGACAGTACAGTAGAGAACCGGCAACGAGGGACATCATGGTCTGGGCCTAAACAAGTGATGCAGTAAGAATGAAAGTGTCAGTGTGGGATATGCTTTTGACAGGCGAGACAATTGTTAACTTTTTCGGACATCGGTTAGAGCAAGAAAAAAAGTGTCCCCAATGGGGTACTTGGCTTTAGACGTTTTCTGCTGAAATTCAACTTCTGGTAGCGATTGACCGGCACTCATGTGAATTGCTTCTGCTATGGGCTCCACGGCAAGAAAGACAGCTGTAATGACGTCGGCTGCCTTGCTTTATAGCACTAATGACCTGATGTCAGACTACAGGCGACGGCAGCCGGCGCACAAAATCATTGACTCTGGTATTCGGGTCGACCGAGGACTACCACAGCCAGGATAACCCACAGGTGATGGCTGCAACAGTGAAACACGATGAACATCTTTTGGGTCTTTGGTTTGGCTCCTGACCGAGATGACACTGATGGGAAATTTGCATATCCTCCTTGGGCTGTGAAAAGAAACTGGTGCATCTGGTGAAAAATGCATGTGGATCCAACAACTTTCAAGTTAGTAAACTGTTCGTCCTCTAAATTGTCTGTAGATCTATGTGCAAGTGTGCATGTGAGTATGTACACACACACTGAAATCAACTGGCATCCTGTACAGTATTTGTTCTCTGCCTTATGGCCATTACTTGACAGAATGGGCTCTAACTCCTCCAACCTTCAAGAGGGGGAAAAAGTAGTATCAGAAAATAAATGAGTGAATGCATAGTTGCATTACAGATTGTTGAGGTTCTTTTTCTCTGTAGACAACATTGCTTAAAACCTGTGTTAAACTGCACAGTTAAGGTTTTGATTTGTGTCAGTAGAGTTAAGCTGTTTGTATACTACAGTACAGTATCAGATTTGAATAAAATCCTCTGTATAGTACAGGTAAATAATCTACCACACCATACCTCCCAACCTCCCCCCTTCCTTCTCTCCTGGCTAATCTCCTTTCCCTTCAAACCTCTCTCTTATATTCTTACTATAAGTTATAACCAATCTCCTCCCAGCCGCTCACTCTTATGTCTCTCTTCCTCTCCTTCACAACTACTTGTAATCTTCTTAACTACTTAGTATTGGATTCCTTCTTTAGCTACCACCCTTCCTGCTATAAAACTTTTTCACAACTATATACTGTATGCAATGTAATAGAATCATTCTTTTGTTATTTCAACTTGATAAGTAACTTAGGAATGTAAAAAAATTCTATACGTTATGTACTTGTTATGCGAACCTTCGCAGCTTAGCAATGTAAACATTATTTTTTAACTTATCTGATAAGTAACTTAGGAATGTGAAAAAAAAAACTCTATATGTTATGTAACTTATGTGAACCTTCGCAGCTTAACAATGTAAACATTATTTGTAACTTATCTGGAGCTTTTCTCCCTGGGCCTCCACTGAAAATGGACTCTCGTGTCCAGTGGACCTCCCCGGTCACCAAACTGGAATAAATAAATAATATCTATATAAGGACTGCTTAATTACAACACTATGATTCAGGTGTTGTACAGATAAAATAATATTTTCAAGTTTTTTATTCTTGTCAAATTACTTAATCTGTAACTGCAAATGTTTATGTGCATTAAGAAGAATACAACTATTTAAAGCACTTCACCCCAGACCCGCTCTAAATGAACAGTGCCTAAATAAATAACTAAGAGTTGCTTCTTTCCTATACCATGTCCCAGTTCTCTACAGCTGTCACTCCTGCAGGTAAGTCCACATTGTATCTGTGAGACACTGCCTTATGCCTGAACTAGCTTCCCATTCACGAAAGAGAGGGACTGCTACATAAAGCTTTTCATGGAGAAGAAAGATGATGGTGGCAGTGCAGAAAATGGTGGGAGTTCTTATGCTACATTTACAAATGTACATTCAAGAGAAGAACCAATATTAATCTCAAAGCCACTAGATACTTTCTTTTATTTTTTCACTGAGTGTAAGTAACTAAATAAATGATTACAGATGATCATGCTAGAAGCTCCAGGAATGCAGTCTTATTACTTTATGCTTTACATTATTCATCTGGCTACTATAGTAACACAGATTAACATTGTTAGCATGTCTTGGCCTGCTCTTGTGTTGGCTTTGCTTATTACCTGCTGTTGATGTCTTTTTTTAAATTGTTTTGGGGGGTCCACTTGATCATGTTGCATTCCACTAATGATTTTCTGGCTTCTCTTCTAACATCTAGTGGGCCTTTCACAAAATTAACCACGCACATCAGTGCTACCTATGAGGCCTGGCCATCCCTTAAGTGAAATTTTCATAGGTTCATAGGTGTGTACTAGGCTAATGACCCTGCAGCCTTTACAAGCCTAGCCCATAGGATTACCCTGGCATCGTGCCACCTGACTGTAGTTCCCAGTGCTTCTGTTGAGTAGAGCCACTGGAGTGATCCACGGGATGAATTTTCTATTTCCCATCCACTCAAGATTTCTCTTGAAGAGGTCCAGTGAGGTCCTCTGTTTGACATGTATGGGAAGTCTATTCCATACCATGGGCAGTCTCTGGGTTATGAACCTGTCCCTCCAGCTTGTTCTGTTGATTGTGGTAATGAGGTTGAGGTCTCTGGAGCATGTGGTGGAGGGATTGGTATTTCTTTAGATATAGCATTTCTAACAGAGCTGGGTCAGACGTCAAGCAGAGATCGCCTCTAAGCAGGCAATACGAAACAGAGAATAGATGGGAGTTTTTTGAGTCTGTCCATATAGGACAAGTGTTTAAGCCTAGGATCATCTTTGTGAGGTACTTTTGTGGCCTCTCTAGTTGTTGCAGGTGTCTAGTGAGGTACATGCCAAATGGGGCATTGTACTCGATAACTGGCCTAATGAGGGAAGAGTAGAGGGAGACAATGACCTTTTTCTTCCTGGATGCAAAACGCTTAGTAATGAGATGTGCCACATAGGACTTTCTGACCACAGTGGCAATGTGGTGGTCAAGAGAGTTTGTTGTCAACCTGTGTTCCCAGATCTCTTATAACTCCTTCTGTGTTCAGTGGACTACCATTGATGTGGTAATTCAAGGGAACCAGGTTTTTCCCAAAGGGGATGATGACACATTTTTTGGCATTGAGCTTAAGGCCATGGTTCTGACACCAGTCGTTGGTCTCAATGAGGCCTTTCTGTAGGATGTCAACATCACTTGGGGAGTTAATAGCTTCCAACTTGCAATCCTCTGTGAACTTTGTCAGCCAGAGTCCCTTCGTGTTCACCTGGACTTCAGAGAAGTAGATACCAAACAGGAGAGGAACTAGGACCAAACCCTGTGAGACACCACTTGTGACAGGTTGTCAGTTTGACTTGGAGTCAGCTACTTTCACACTGTGGGTTCTGTGAGTCAGTTTGCAACCCACCTAGTGATATAGGGGTTGATGCCTAACTTAGTGAGCTTTTCTATAATTCCTGAGTGGGGAATGGTATCAAAAGCCTTGGCCAGATCAAGGTAAGCTGTATGATCCACCTTGCCTTCATCCACAACTCTAGTGACTGACTCAAAGAAATTAACCAGGTTGAGCAGGCATGATCTACCCTTCACAAAACCAAACTGTGTGGGATCCAGAGTTTGGAGATTCCCCATATCCTTGTTTATTAGGTCCATGATGATGTGTTCCATAGCTTTGCATATCAGACTTATCAGGCTAATGGGGTGATAGTTCCCAGGGTCTGTAGTTGCTCCTCCTTTGTGGAGAGGGATGACTGTAGCAGTGCGCCATTTGGTAGGGACAAAGCCTGAGATGAGGCTGTGACTGAACAGGGCACATAGGTGAGGTGCCAGTTCACTCTGTAGTTCATGTAGAACACAGCCAGGGATATTGTCAGGTCCCACAGAAGCTGTATTCTTAGCCTTGGACAGTGCTGTTTTAACCTGTGCAGCAGTAACACTGGGTGCCTGGCAATCTACTGGTATTGTGATTGGTCCTTTGGTGGGGGAGAGATGGATATTGGCAATATCTGTTGGCTCGGTATATGAGATACCATTGTGCAGTAGCTGGATATTGCCGTGGAGATTCTTTACATAACTATAGAAGGTCTTGTGGCTGTCTTTACTATCTGCTGCAATTCTGTTTTCATTGCTAGCTTTAGAGGATTTGATGAGGGATCTCAGCTTTTTGTTGTGACTGACGAGAGTTTTTCCAGTCTTGGGACTTCACCTTATTCCACACTGGTTTCCTCCGTCTGTTGTAGAGTTTGTTTATGGCAGGGGACCACCAGACTGGCTTCCTTTTTTTGGAGGAGAGCGTTTTGGTTCTATTGGGTATGGCGAGATCCATGCATTTGTGTACGTGTTCGTACAATGCATTGGTGTATGATTTGGCAGTCATGTAACTATTCTCCATTTGCATGGGTGCCGTGAAGTTAGCCACCTCTGTTTTTAGGAACCCAAAGTTAGCTTTGGAGAATCACAAAAGCATAAAATACACTGATAAAAAACAATAAAACAGAACAGACCATGAACTGCAGAACTCCACTTTAATAAAAGTTTAGCGCTTCCGTCGGAACTGTTTCCAACTTATTCAGAACACCAACATACAACAGTGAAATGTTTAAATAGGTACATCAGTCACATGATACTAAAACCACTCCCATCTGTACAATTTCAAAATACAGTCGCCCAAAAAAAAAAAGCATGTTTTTACATAGTTCAAAACCTTGCTTGTTACAAAAAACACCGATAAAATGTGTATAAAAACACACACATACTGTATGAACAAAAATACCATTGTGATAGCTAAAACAGCTAATTTTTACTATCGTGGTGACTTCTACTTCATTCTGTTTGCTCATAACCACAAATCTAAGAAAAAACATATTCAGCCTTTAGTTTCAAAACACTGCTGATCAAGGCAGACTCATTTAGCCCAGGGGGCTCCACTGCATTACTCCCGAGTTGCCAAATCAACTCCTTATATTCTAGGAGCAATTCATGAGGTCCACCCCTTTGATTGAAGTCCACCTTTTCTATACAAGTGTACTTAAAAGAATGTGTGGGATTTTTTCTCACATCTTTTGCAAGAGCATTTCTTTCGTTATTCTTGTTTGTGTCATATTGGTGCTGATAGATCCTACTTTTAAATTTATTCTTGGTCTTACCAATGTAAAATGACAAACATTGTTGACACTCAGCAAGATCCACAACATTATTGCTCTGGCAGTTCGTCTGACAAAATCTGACAACTCCCCATCTGGGTATACAAATTTCTTCACCTTCCTTTACATACCTGTATTGGGCTAAATGAGTATGCCTCGATCAGCAGTGTTTTGAAACTAAAGGCTGAATACGTATTTTCTTAGATTTGTGTTTATGAACTTTTTTAGCTATCTCAATGCTGCTATTTTTGTTCATACAGTATGTGTGTGATTTTATAAACATTTTATTGATGTTTTTTGTAACAAACAAGGTTTTAAACTATGTAAAAAAATGCTTTTTTTTTGGAAGACTATTTTTAAATAGTGCAGATGGGAGTGGTTTTAGTACCATGCGACTGATGTACCTATTTAAACATTTCACTGTTGTATGTTGGTGTTCTGAAGTTGGAAACATTTCTGACGAAAACATTAAACTTTTATTAAACTGGAGTTCTGCAGTTCATGGTCCGCTCTGTTTTATTGTTTAAGCTTTGGAGAAGTTTTCATGGTGGTTACCTTTGCGGGGGTGAGGGTGGGAGGGATGTGAATTTCCAAGGTGATTAGTTTGTGGTCGGATCTAACCAGGGAGGAGTTGACTATTGGTGTAGAGCAGTGGTCACCCATGTTAGTAATGACCAGGTCAAGGATGTTGCAACATCTAGTGGGGGTAAGAACGAGCTGGTCTAGGGCATTGGAATTAATGAATTCCAGAAAATGTTGGGCAATTGTAATGGTACATGAGTAGTTTTCCCAGTTAATGGAGGGGTAGTTGAAGTCACCCAGTCTGAGAGTGTTAGGTTGGACCCTAATATTCTCCAGGGTGCTTAGGAACGTGGAGTGTGAGTCTTGAGACATGGTTGGGGACCTATAGCAGGCGACAACCTGAATTGCTGTCTTACCCAATGTTAGCTGCACCTGAAGTACCTCTGATGTATTATGTTGAGCTACCAGTCTGGAGGTGTGCACATCCTTTATGAATATGGAAACACCACTGCCTTTGGAGCTTCGGTCCAAGTTCTGGAGTCGAAAGGTGTGGAATGAGTTATAGCCTGGTAGTGCAGGAGTGCTTTTTGCTGCCTTGAACCAGGTCTCTGTTACAGCACAAATGTCTATGTTCTCCATTTTAAGGAGTGCTTCAAGCGAGTGCATTATGAGATTTAAACTTCTAGCATTTAGCAGCATGACCCTCAGAACGCATTTGTTTGTACCTGTTATGGTGGTAATTTGGTCTTTGGAACACTGCCTAAAAAAGGCACTATAGGGGACGCAAGAGCCTTGGCCAGTATCCAGAAGCCCAGGGGTGACAGATGCAGGCCTTCTCTGGCAAAGCATCGAGGTCTGTCAGTCATGTCATCCCAGGCAGACAGATACTGGATCCCCTTAGAACGACACCAAAAACTTAGCCAATTGTTGAAATCAATCATTTTCTGCTTGTACTGTGGTATCATTCTGGTTGATGGTAGGAGGCTGCTCAGGGCTAGGGTCATACCCGCCTGGGCTACATAATCTGAGAGCTCCGGCTACATAATCTGGGTGCTTCTCCATGTCTCTTTTCATGTAGTCCAGGGAGGTACGTCTCAAGTCATTCACACCCACATGTACAATGACAGAGTCATATTTGCAAAAATAAAACAATAACTCGTTGGATAACACATGGCGGCAGCACTTTAATAGAAATACATAAAGTGTTGCCTACCGTGTGTTATCCAACAAGTTGTTTTATTTTTGCTCTTCTTAGTCTGTCGTTGGTTACTTCATCCAGTTTTTGGGGTTTTATTCTAATAATTCTAGTCATATTTGCACCTGTTGCTGAGGGACCTGAGTGCGTGCGTTATGTGGTGGATCCTGGCACCTGACAGGCAGCTGACTGTTACTTTCTCAACCTAGCGAGTGGGGCATCAGTGTGCCTCACTATCGAGTCACCTATGACTAGTGTGTTGGGCATGCTGTTTTGCCTTAGGGGCTTTGGTTGAGTGGCACACTGTTTAGGAGAGTTATGCATCTCATGATTAGTGTTGTATTGGTCAAGTGCATTTCTGCCTTGGAGATCTCTGATGTTTGGGTAGGTTTTTATTGAGAGCTTCATAGCTGGTATCATACTGACAAAGATGATCTTTCCCTCCTTAAACCTTCCTCTGCTGTACAAGCAGTGATGCCACAGCATGGTTAGCCAAATAATGCACCTTGCATTTGTAAGATCATGTATTGCTGACAATGCCAAGCCCTAGTGTGCTAGCAGTACAGCAGAGACCCCCCCCAAAAAAGCCCAAGAGAGAAAAAAAACAGACTAGTCACTGCTTCATCTTTATTCCCCAGCTAGTTCTACTAGCATTCTGAGTCTGTTCCTGAGCTGAGATCACTAGTTACCAGTCATCCACCCCTGGTAAATATCATATTGACAACACACCTTAAGAGTTGACCCAGTAGTCAGGAACTTGGGGACACACGTAGACAGTAATCTAGCCTTTGACCATCACATGTCTACAACAGTGAGGAAATCATTCTATGTTGTGCAACTTATAAACAAAGATATGGCAAGGACGTCATTGTTCCACTATATTCAGCATTCATCAGGCCTATAATTGAGCACAATGCCCCCCTTTTTATCTAGCGAACCAGGCACATCCAACAACTGGTACATCCACAGAGGTTCCTCACTAAAAGAATACAGGGTTTAAGTAATATGTCCTATGCAGACTGCCTCAAAGCCCTATCCCACTATTCTGTTTCCTACTGGCTGTTAAGAGATCTATTCCTGGCATGCAAGACATTGTTGAATCCCACCCCGATGAACCTCTTGTATATCTGCAAAGCAAACAGCACCAATTCTAAAGACTTATCTGTATCTATCTATCTAAGTGAAACTTGGACAACTGGATGGGGAACAGGAAATTCATTCCTGGTTTGGCACACATCTCTAATGAACATAGGCAGCCTGTAAATGGTTCATCTTCCAGGCCCCTGCTTGTAAATGTTTCATCTCCCAAGCCCTGTACACTTATTGAGGGTATCAGAACTTGTCAGAGATTTGGCATGCATGGCTATGCTTAAAAAGGCCTTTGTGGTCATTAGCCTAACAAACACCTATAAACACTTTAGTATAATTTGACTGTAAATTAATGTACTTTAATGTGTTGTATTTAAGTCTCTGTCTATGTATTAAATCCTTTGGAGCTTTTCTCCCCGGGCCTCCGCTGAAAATGGACATGTATCCAGTCGGACTATCCCGGTCAACAAATGTAAAATAAAATAAAATACATAAATAATTTGGTGACCTCCCTCCCTCCCCCTATACCCATAACTGGTTTGGAGTCTCTGTTACACTCAAGTAGTGTTAAGCATAATATGCTCAGTATAATGCAAACAACCATAGAGTTTGTGTCTTCATTACAAAAAGGTGTATCATCTTCTGTACAAATACATGGAATTTCAGCTGCACATTGGCTACTGTAAGTATAAAGCTCAACATTATGTTGCAGTCCCAGGTAATCAACCACTTAAATGTGTGCTGAGAGCAGTTACATAACAATAATGTACATTCTAATATTTTCTCTGACCATCTGGAGGCCATCCAAAATATTTAGGCTCACGAGTTATGATAAATGAGCTTGACATACTTCCATGAGAGGCGTCAAGAAGATTCACTGAAACAGATTATCTCAGATGATATTTAGATAAGCAGAACACGTGTCCAAGGGATTTGCAAGGACATTTGTCTCCCGCCTTCAGTCTGCAGTGTAGAAATTAGTGACCGATAAGAAAACAAACATGAGAAACTGTATATCAGTCTAATTGCTTGTCCCTACCCATTATAAACAGTTACTGCATTACTTCTTTCAGCTGCTCCCATTAGAGGTTGCCACAGCGGATCATCTGTTTCCATTTCTTCCTGTCCTCTGCATCTTGCTCTGTCACACCAACCACCTGCATGTCCTCCTCACCACATCCATAAACTTTATCTTAGGCCTTCCTCTTTTCCTCTTACCTAGCAGCTTCATCCTTAGCATCCTTTTCCCAATACACCAAGCATCCCTCCTCAGCACATGTCCAAACCAACATAATTGCACCTCTCTGGTTTTGTCTCCAAACCTTCCAACCTGGGTTGACCCTCTAATATACTTACTCCTAATCCTGTCCACCCTCATCACACCCAGTGCAAATCTTAACATATTTAACTCTGCCACGTCCAACCCATATAACATAGCTGGTCTCAATACCCTCTTGTAGACCTTCCCTTTCACTCTTACTGGTACTCATCTGTCACAAATCACTCCTGACACTCTTTTCCACCCACTCCATCCTGCCTGTACACTCTTCTTCACCTCTCTTCCACACTCACCATTACTCTAAACTATTGATCTCAAGTATTTAAACTCAATCGACCTTCGTGACTTCTACTCCCTGCATCCTCACCATTCCTCTATCCCCCCTCTCATTCACACACATATATTCTGTCTTAGTCCTGCTGACCTTCATTCCTCTTCTCTCTAGAGCATATCTCCACCTCTCCAGGGTTTCCTCCACCTGTTCCCTACTCTCACTACAGATCACAATGTCATCTGTAAACATCATAGTCCATGGGAACTCCTGTCTGATCTCATCTGTCAAACTGTCCCTCACCATTGCAAATAAGAAAGGGTTCAGAGCTGATCCTTGATGTAATCCCGCCTCCACCTTAAATGCATCCATCACTCCCACCGCAGACCTCACCGCTGTCACACTACCCTCGTACATATCTGTACCACTCTTACATACTTCTCTGACACTCCTGACTTCCTTATACAATACCACAACTCCTCTTTAGGCACCCTGTCATATGCTTTCTCTAAGTCCACAAAGACACAATGCAACTCCTTCTGACATTCTCTGTACTTTTCCATCGACACTCTGAGCAAACATTGCATCTGTAGTGCTCTTTCCTGGCATGAAACCATACTGATGATCACTAATCACCTCCCTTCTTAACCTAGCTTCCATTACTCTTTCTCATAACTTCATGCTGTGATTGATCAATTTAATCCCTCTGTAGTTACTACAGCTCTGCACATCACCCTTATTCTTAAAAAATCGGTACCAAAACACTTTCTCCATTCCTCAGGCATCCTCTCACTTTCCAAGATTTCATTAAACAATCTAGTTAAAAACTCCACTGCCATTTCACCTAAACACATCCATGCTTCCACAGGTATGTCATCTGGACCAACAGCCTTTTCATTCTTCATCTTCTTCATAGCTATCCTTACTTCCTCCTTGCTAATCCACTCCACTTCATGATTCACTACCCGCACATCATCCAACCTTCTCTCCCTCTCATTCTCTTCATTCATCAGCCCCTCAAAGTATTCTTTCCATCTGCTCAACACACTCTCCTCACTTGTATGTTTCCCTCATTATCCTTTATCACCTTTACCTGCTGCACATCTTTACTAGCTCGGTCCCTCTGTCTAGCCAATGGGTACAGGTACTTTTCTCCCTCCTTAGTGTCCAACCTCTCATACAACTCTCCATACACCTTATTCTTAGCCTTTGCCACCTCTCTCTGTCATACACCTCATCTCCTTATACTCCTGTCTACTTTCTTCATCTCTCTGACAATCCCACTTCTTTGTCAGCCTCTTTCTCGGTATACTCTCCTGTACTTCCTCATTCCACCACCAGATCTCCTTGTCCTCCTTCCTCTGTCCAGATGTCACACCAGGCACCTTTCTAGCCATCTCCCTTACTAGCTCTGCTGTAGTTACCCAGATATTCTGTAATTTTTCACTGCTACCCAGTGCCTGTCTTAACTCTTCCCTGAACTCCACCTCACAATTACCCTTTTTCAATTTCCACCATTTGATCCTTGGTGCTGCCCTCACACTCCTACTCCTCTTGTTGATCATCAATGTCATCCTACAAATCACTATCCATGGCTGCCAAACTACACTTTCCCCGCCACCACTTTACAGTCTCCAATCTCCTTCAGACTGGCCCTTCTACATAGGATATAATCCATCTTTGTGCATCTTCCTCCTCTCTTGTATGTCACCCTATGCTCCTCCCTCTTGTTAAAATACATATTCACCACAGCCATGTCCATCCTTTCCACAAAATCCACTACCATCTGACCTTCTGCATTCCTTTGCTTAACACCATACCTACCCATCACTTCCTCATCCCCTCTGCTCCCTTCACCAACATGTCCATTGAAATCTGCTCCAATCACCACTCTTTCACCCTTGCTCATCACCAGTTCATTCAACTCACTCCAAAATTTTTGTCTCATCCATCGCACACCCACCTTGTGGAGCATATGCACTAAGAACATTCATCATTACATCATTTCCAGCTATACGCTGGAATCACCCCAGTGTCTTTCATCTTACCTAATCTAACATCCTGTGGTTGCCCCACGAACTTCATTAAAAAATCTCAGACTATCTGAATACCAAAGGTTATTACAGACAAACAGGCACACATACTAATGAGGGATGCAGAGATAGAAATTAGTACAGTTATTTATTTATTTCAGTTTGATGACCAGGGAAGTCCACTGGGCTTTGAAAGGCCCATTTTCAGTGGAGGCCTGGGGAGATAAGCTCCATGACACTATTACAGTAACAAGTCAATTACAATTCAAAAAATGTCAAAATTATCAATAAGTTAGATCCATCATTAAGAGGTCATTGTTCAAAACAACAGACATATAGTACGTTACAGTACGACTTATGAATTTAGCATAAGTAGATGTAAGAATAAAATATAGGTCTAGTGGTAGTGAAAATTTGTTCTATAAGCAGAGTGAACATAGTATAGTATTTACAGAGAATGTATTGGTAATAAAGAGGATGCAAGAGATGAGCAGAGTATTAAGTGTGAATGATGAATTAGTTTCATCCTGTATTACTACTAATTTGGAATAAACAAGAGACCTGAAATAAAGAAACAATGAAAAACTACCAGCCTGTGAAACATCCTCCCAGCAAACTCAGAATATTAACAGACCCAATATTACAAATGCAATTTATTTACTCTATACTGCTTTCTTTCCACTTCTGTACCGCAGTATACAGTGCATGAAGCTCTTCCAACTTCTCCTTACCAACAGAATGATCAAACACAAACCGTCATCTTGGCAACCATTTACAAAAAGGCACTAGGATTTCAAGATGTAGCCTGCCTTTGCACAAATGCCAAGGCAGTTGCTCAGCAGTCTGCAGACTTGCAACTGAATCTGGGAGATACAACGTTTGTATGCAAAGCCCCAAATGTAGAAGTTAAGACAGAACCTACTGCAATGACTGAATTGTGGGTCTGGGTCCCTTGTGTCTACAGTCAACCAAGCACAAGTTAACTAAGCTCTCTCCTCTTCATCACCAAAGCTAACAATAATGCAGGGAAAGCTCTCTACTCCCACACCATTGCCAGAAACTGGAACTCTCTTCCCCTATCTGTGTCCACTGCCCCCTCCACATCCATATTCAAAAACTCCCTCAAATCGCACCTTCTTAGTACCTGGTTATGCCCTTGTATCATATAACCCTATCCATACTACTATTAACTTCCCAAATTCCTCTCTAATCACATGCTGGAGCTCTGATCCCCTGTAGGCTTGGTCATCTGAAAGGGTACTTTTAACTGTAGAATCTTACTTGATATATTTTCTTTTCTTACCAAAGTATGACTGACATTGTCTTTTTACCCATGTTCTATATCTTCTTTTACCTGGAGTGTTTTTATTAATTTTTGTTATATTACTATGCTCAGCATACATGATGTAACCTGTTTTGTGTATTATGCTGGATGTACTGTATTTGTATAACTTGATGTTGGAACTTTTCTCCCCAGGCCTCCGCTGAAAATGGACCTGGTCCCGGTTAACAAATGTAAAATAAAACAAATAAATAATAAATAAAGTTAACAAGAACGATGCACTAACAAGTCATGAAGTTTAGATACAACACCTCAACATGTTAGCAATGAATCTGATTGGCTAGAAAAGTAAAAAATAAATAAATTTACGTGTTTTTTTTTATTACCCCCATGGCTGATGGCCATCAATCTCCTCACAGACAGGCATGTTTCACTCATTCCCTTACCAGGGGAATCTTGCCAGTATCATGAAAATGGCTGTCTGCATGGAGCCATCATTTAGGCTGCCAAGAGGGGAGGGGGCTTTAGGTCTTCACCAGAATTCCAGCAATGATGGTGTTTGTAATGGCCTAATCACTCCCCTGGGCAGGGGTGACATGCGTTATTTGTCACTGTGGAGACCTAGATTGCCTTCCCCATATAGGTGTATGACTCTCAACACCTGCATTGAAGGCTACCACTAAGCATCGACTTGGTGAGCCCAACATCCACCCCAGTTCATACATTTACATTACCACTCCTCCTTAGTGGGAGTGGGACGTGTGCAGCCTGCTCTAGCCCACCCTCTGTTGTCAGGTCCATCAGGTGCCCAAGACACTAACTTAATTCATTGCTGGGTCATGGTTAGGATTTTATCCTTCTGTACCACAGAAGCTAGCAGAAAATAAGTATTTTTGTCATACGGAGATCTCACATCCCTGCAACCATAAAGTAGAACAGATCAGCTTCTATAAAGAAGTGTTCTCCTTAACTGTGATTGCTCTCAGTCTGAAAGATAAACTGAGAATACTCTGTAGCACAAAGCCAAGGAGAGAACACAGCTGATTGCTGCATCAGAAATTTATAAGAACTTTAAGGAGTCAGTCAATCTCAATGTCAGCAAAGTATAAAAATTTTTTCTACATTCTCCAGATCCCCTCAACTGATTTACCCTATTCAAAAAATGTATATCTAACAAATTAAACAGAAGCAGTAGTTTGGGTTAACTTACATCAAAATTCACATGTTGTTTAAACCCAGCTTTGTGGCACAGGATAGATCCTTGACTATATCCCAGATGACCTGTGTTTGACCAGTGGTACATACACTGAAGGGACAGGTCAGGGGGGAGGATGGGAGTGACTGGACAATGCTGAGTCACCCAGCTTGGGGGAGGAAGATAGTCTGACTTGCTGCATTGCTAACACCTGCAGGATTCTGGATATAACACAGGCAGCAAGTAGAGGAAAAGGTGAGCTGCTTGGTTGCACATGCTAGGTAGCACTTGAGTACCTTACAAGAGAAGTCAGTGCATAGCTCACAAGCTGACAGTGGGGTAGGGGATAGAAGAATCCACAGGATATGCACCCTGGCCCAGTCCCTAGCACCAAACTCTGTCCATCATCAAGAAAGAAATGAACTAGAAGGCTTTCAGTCAGGTGGAAGAATAAATGGGTCAGTTGGGTACAAAATGGAGCAATTGGGTAATCCTATAAACAACGAAAAGAAAAAAAGATACTGTCTTTCATCAACCAACAAAATATAAATATAGGATTAAAAAAAAACATCAGCACGTGCTGACTGGCATTCTGTCAGCGTACTAAGGAGAGGGGAGCTGCACTTTGCATCACTTTGTAACACTGCAGTTCCGAGCAAAATGTCAGTGCTTGCATAAAAGGGAGACTCTAGACAACATGAAAATGAAGCAGGTATTTGGGGCATTGCCATACTAATGTAAAAGATGAAACAAAATGCATCTGACAGCAACATGTCCCATGTCACACTACTGAGACAAGCTGCATGAGTCAACAATGGCAAAGTGTGAGCACTGGTTTTCTCAATCTTTTTACTCTTCATACTAGCAGACCAAGTACTGAAGTGACGGGTCTCTTGGTTTCCCATAGCAGTTGTATTTGCATACTCACAAGTCATATACATGTTTAAGACAAATATCATAAGCAGAGAATTAAAGTCTTATCAACTAGCATCACTGATACTGTAACCTCACACATGGGTAGGATATGGCCGTACCACTGCAAGAGATTCTTAGCTAATCAGCTAGCAGGTACATTACAATACACAGCTACGAAACCTTTTAAAAGAATATAATCCTCAAGATCACACCTAAATGTGTATCTCATGAACGGCTGAAGTCCAAATACCTAAATGCAAAGTTGAGAGAAATAGAACCAGGAAGAAAAATATTTTTATATAAAAGTTATGAAAATCAAACAATGTATTATAATTATGTGGGAGAGATTTGAAAGTTCAATTGTGTAAGTAAACCTAACATAACAGTAGATGTTCAAATGATCATTGCTTCAGTAGTCTAAGCTATATGGGTTAAATCCTGCAAGGATATAACATCTGGCCAGCTTCCAAAGCTTCAGGTCACCTTCAACATGCTCAAATCATTAGTCAGCTTGAGCTGAGGTAACTAAAAAGGTAGGTTTGGACATCAAGCCTTGAGAGCTTTCTTGCCAACAGTGTGAAAGGGGGAGGTTGAGCTCTGAAAGGACAAAGCTAGGTAGAAGTGTAGCTGGCTCAACCAGCACCCCACCCCCTCTTCTTTTCAAGTGAAGAGTAAAAATGAAACAAAAAAATGGACATTTCTTCTATTTGCACACCTACCAGATGACCCATTATGGTACCCGTTTCTGATCCCTGCCCCCATCCTCCAACATGTTTTATTAAAATAAAAAATATATACTAATTTATTTTTCTAACATGCAGCACACTGCTTGCTAAAATGTAGCAATCAGTTTCTACAGTTTATACCCTGCCTGCACAAAGTACTAAAGTTCTCTGGTTTTAGTTAAAAAGAGATTTTTTTTTTTTTACACTTTTACAATGTAATAAAATTCTTGCTACAATGAGCTTGGGATCAGCTGGTCTCACTCTCCCCCCACCCTTTGCGCCAGGGCAGTTGCCCCTCTCAACCCACACTAGCTACTCCATTCATGCTAGGAACAACAAAAAAATAAGTCCACACCGTGGCATAAACAACACACCAAGAAACAAGGTGGGTGGAGGAAGGGGGTGGCTACTGCAGCAGTGATCAAACATCTATTTTTATGGAAAGTTAACTTGCACAATTGTGCAAAGCTTCCCATATTGATCAATGTTGCTGTAGCGTAAGCTATAAGAGTAGATTATCTGAGGTTACCACATTTAGGAGGTGGAAGAAGAGTACAGGATCCCCTGCAGAATGATCTTATCAAAGCCTGATCTAGACCTACAGAAGGAATCAAGCTTAAAGTGTTTTTCAAAAGTATGTACAGAGGACTAAGTTGCTGCTTCTAGAATACTTTTAGAATTTAACATAAATATTGTAAAACTGGAGCACAACTAGCCCTGAATGGGTGTTGGTTATGTTGACACCAACTAGAAAACCTTTTCCATTTGCTAATATGTGATTTTCTAGAAACAGGCTTTCTTGCCTCCATTAGTACCTGCTGCACATCCCCAGTAAACAGGTGCCTAAAGGGAATCAAGACCCTATCATTCAAGCAGTTAACTGAAGCTGATTGGGGTCAGGATTTATCAGACACTCTATCTTGTGTGAGTAAATCCGGTCAGTGAGGAAACTTGTGGTAATTGCCCCTGACCACTTCCAAAATAAGTAAAAATCACTGTTGTCTCAGCCAGAAGACAGTCACCACAATGACCTTGGGGGGGGGGGTGAGGATTCTTTCTAAATCTTCAGAAGTACCCCAGATATCAGTGGAAAGGCATACGGGAACATTCTTGTCCAAGAAAAATGGAAGGCATACGTCTCTCAGGCCTTCTTATATGGAGTCCTGGTGAAGAATATTGCTAGCTGATTGTTTAGAGAGGAGCAGAGACAAATGCATCTACTTGAGGAACTCCCCACAGATGGATCAAATCTTGCAAGACCCTCTAATCCATACATGAGGTCTGCTCTTGTCCTGCCACACAGTTTTGTCTGCCACAGTTTTGCTCTGATAGAATGCAGGGTGCCTGCAGAGCGAGATTGTGCTGTGAAGCTATATCCCACACTAACACAGCTAGTTTGCAAAAGGAGTATGACCTGGTTCTCCCTTGCTTGTTGATGTACCACATGACTATGGTATTGTCTGTAACAACTTTGGAAGGTCCAAAGGACCAAAGATGATTCAAAAAGAGTGCTTTGTTGAATGCAATCTATCTTATATTTATGTTCTTGTATCTGTCCTTTGTGTTCTACGCATCTTGCAATTTTATACCACCTGAAACTGCTCCCCAAGCAAAGTCCAAGTCATCTGTGGTGACTCACTGCTTCAGAACTGGGAGAAAGAAGAGGAGACCTGGAGTTAAGAATATTTGCTGTCTCCACCAAGTGGTTTCCATTCTGGAAAACCCCAGCACTGACATTTGAAAGGAAAAGGAAGTTGCTGTTAGAATCAGAGAGACTTCATGTACCACTGTATGTTTCTCGTTTGGAGTCTTGTCAAGAGTATGACGAGGTTCATAGATGCCATGAGACCCAAACTCCTCAGGTATTCCCTCAGATTAACTAATGTCTGAATGGAACAATTTGGAAATAGATCAAGATCTTAATTTACCCATTCCTGCCCCCGGCTGCTGTGCTTCCCTGGCTCCAGCGTCCGCACCTAATACTTGGGCTCCTACCTTCCCTGCCATAATCTCTTGAAAGTACCCACCTGGACACCCTGGCTAAGTACCACCAATAATCGGACAATTCCAACCAAACCTAAAAGGCCTTACCACTCCCTGAATACCATTCACTACAAGGATTTTTTTAAATATAAAACTTGGGCTCCTGCCTTCCCTAAAAAACACTAGAGGCCAGCATAGACAGTCCAATAATAATAGTAAAATATATATAATTCAACCAGTATTTTCATATGTGAAGGGGTCGGATTATACCACCATTTGTCATTGGCTGGTGTATGCTATAAATATTCATGATTTGGTTCTTATTTGATTCTTTACTTTTCACTGAAGAAGGCATTCCGCCGAAACTGGTTTGGATTTTTTGAAGAATCATTGGACATTTGTATGTCTTGTTTGGTGATCTATCTGTGTAAACTTCCCAATAAAATATTGGACTGTCTATGCTGGCCTCTAGTGTTTTTTACGTTTTGGTTTGGCTGAGCATGCCGTACTGGCGAGGCGTGGTGTTTGCTCCTGCCTTCCCTGCCATAATCTCTTGAAAAGACCCACCTGGACACCCCGGCTAAGTACCACCAATAATCAGAGAATTCCAACCAAACCTGAAAGGCCTTACCACTCCCTGAATACCATTCACTCCAAGGATTTTTTTTTAATATAAAAGTATGTGTACTGCTCTAACACTTGGTAGTAGTTAAATTGATAATAACTAGGTTGCAGTAAACTTCCCTGCTAGGACAGCCAGCAACCACAACTCCCCCCCCCTCTTTGCTGCTTGATTATCTTATTTTACCTTATAATTATATCCCTATCCTGACTGATGTTACCTCACTTTACCCGATATCCCCCCTTCAGACCTCTACTGCATTAAACTGACTGGCCTCTAGGTGGCACTCCTCTACCTTCTTACTGTCCCCACTTCTGTATCCTCACTCTTTCTCCCCTATACAGCCCCCCGACATCTTTCCTCTACTCTCTCCACTGTCCTAGTCCCCTACCATCTGTCTCTGTCCTTCATCTACATATATACATACCTCTTCATTTTTCTCAGTAGTCTTTCTTCACCCTACATATCTTTGCAAAACTTGCTCTTAGTCCCTTTAACAACTTTTACACAGACTGCTCCTGGTCTGACTTTTGCCTTTTCAGCTGTAATTCAACTATCTATTTCACCCTTCTCATTCCTCTGTCCTCTCCTTTCCCTCTAGCTCATAATCTCCCCATATTTCCTCAATCTTCTTCCTTTCTGTACTACCTCACCTGACGAGGTTTTCTCCCTGTGACTTCCGGTTTGAACTTGCTCCCCCTGTACTCCCTCCTTCCTCCCAAGCCCACTTCACTCCTCCCACATAGCCCATTTCCTCTCCTACTCTATATAGTTCCCTCTCCTAAATTGACGTCATCTTAATTTACCCAGTCCTGCCCCCGGCTGCTGTGCTCCCCTGGCTCCAGCGTCCGCACCTAATAGTAAGTCTGTTGGACTATTCTGCTAATACAAATACTCTGACTGCTAAATTAACTGTCTTGAATTGCGATATTCATCTAATGGTTTTCTGGTGTTTTGTGATTGCCACTATTTAACTTCCTGTTTGAATTTGTGATATTTATCTACTGGTTTTCCCGCTTCAAGCACTTATTCAAGTAAGCGCTTGTACGCGGAACTTGCATTAGTCCCACCAGGGGCTTGTTCGATAGTCGTTTATTGCATATGCTTCTGTATTGTTATCTACTGCGAATTGGAAACGCTAGACAGAGATATGTGCATGCCACTAATGTATAGGCTGTTCTGAAATGTAGTATTCATCCTTGTTTCCCCATTGCTAATGCTTAATTAAGAAAGCGCTCTGCAAGCGGAAATTGCATTTGGATTTATTTGATAGTCATTTCTCTAAAACTATTCTAGTATGCTACGTGTTACCTAATCAGTACAACTGGGATAGTCTACGATGTTAAACTAAAGCAGCGCATATTGTATAGTCATCTGTATTTTGTGAGTTCTACCCAATGCAACTTGTAAATGCTTGGTTTACTCTAGCGTGTAACACGCAGTTGAAATAGCTGTTTGGGACTGTAAAGGTTTAGTTTATTCTAGCGTGCAACACGTGGTGGAAAGACCTACCTGGAGCTTGTTTTGTCTCAAACAATCTCCAAGCTTGATATCCTCAAACTGTAACCTTTTTCTTTTTGGTTTGTTCTGCTGGTACACTAATGTTGCTCTCGTCCCTTTAACCATTGATTCCTTCCTATGTTTGGTTCTACAGGAATCTTGATGCAGTCGCTTGACTAACAGTGCTTGCATGAGGATTTTTAACTTAGCTGTTGTCCGCAAATTTGAATTACTTCCAACTGTCTGGTCACTGAAATCACCTAGCGCATTAGGAACTGTTATCTCAGTTACCTTTCTGTGCTTGGCTGTACCATTAAGGTACTGAATGGGCATAACTATTTCTTATCATAGCTGCCTGCCTGTTACCTTAGTTGCAAGTTTAGTTACGCAAAATTTAACAATTGTCTGCTTGTACCCTCTGGATGTTTGCATTGCCTGCTTAAACATTTCTTCTCTCTCCTTGTATGTTCTAGCTTGGGCTCCTGCCTTCCCTGCCATAATCTCTTGAAAGTACCCACCTGGACACCCTGGCTAAGTACCACCAATAATCGGACAATTCCAACCAAACCTGAAAGGCCTTACCGCTCCCTGAATACCATTCACTACAAGGATTTTTTTTAAATATAAAAGTATGTGTACTGCTCTAACACTTGGTAGTAGTTAAATTGATAATAACTAGGTCACAGTACGCTTCCCTGCTAGGACAGCCAGCAGCCACAACCCCCCCCCCTTTGCTGCTTGATTATCCTACTTTACCTTATAATTATACCCCTATCCTGACTGATGTTACCTCACTTTACCTGATATCCCCCTTTCAGACCTCTACTGCATTAAACTGACTGGCCTCTAGGTGGCACTCCTCTACCTTCTTACTGTCCCCACTTCTGTATCCTCACTCTTTTCTCCCCTATACAGCCCCCCCGACATCTTTCCTCTACTCTCTTTACTGTCCCAGGACTACCTACCACTCTTTGCTTTACAAACACCCTTTCTCTGTCCTTTTTTAAGTCCCCTACCTTCTGTCTCTGTCCTTCATCTACATATATACATACCTCTTCATTTTTCTCAGTAGTCTTTCTTTACCCTACACATCTCTGCAAAACGTACCTTGACTATCTCTCTTACTGATAGTCTTCCTTCCTCACTCTCTCCTCCTTTGGCTCTACCCGCTCCGTTCGCCCTGTGGGCTCACTCCGCTCCCCTACCCTGCCCCCAATTCCCACCCACCCCCAGCACCTCTACATTTATTCCTAACATACCCCTCCTACCAAATCTATTATCCAATCACAGTCCTCCTACTATTACCCCTCCCCCATATTCTTTCATCAAAGAATACTCCTCCTCTTATTTCCCCTCCCACTACAATTCTTACATCTTTATACACTCACTTCCCCTGCCCTTGTCCACAATTTCTAACTCTCCCCATCCACTTCTACACCTTCCCTCCTCAACTAGCATATTAACTTATTTTACTCTTCTCTGTACATTACCCCACCCTTTCCAAACATGCCCTACCAAATCCCCTTTACTACCTGACTCCCAAGCTCCCTTCTCATCTTACTAATACCCCTGTATCTTGCTACTTCTTACTCCCTTAAAGCTTCCCCATTCCTTCCTCCTACTCAAACTATCCCTAACACCCAACTACAATCTTTCCTACTCTCTCACTTTCAACCATATCCGCCTCCCTTATTCCACCCAACCTGCTGCACCTTTTTTATCCCAAACTATTCTCTACCTCAACAAAAACTCTCTTAAACTTCTGCTAACCCCAGATAAATACCTACTATACAAACCTTATAGACTAAAACTTATCACCTGTAATGTCCTAGCCTTATCTGGAGACATTCATCCTAACCCTGGCCCTTGCCTCAGCACAAACTACTCCTTCCCTCCACCCTCTTCTTCACCCACAACAAATAACACTTCCCCCCTTTCCCTTCTCCACCCACTTCCCCTCTTAGCACTCAAGATCTTCACTATCAATGCCCAAGCCTTAACAAATTTCACCATGCACAAGCCTGAATTAATCACAACCAACCTGACATCTTAGCCATCTCCGAAACCTGGCTAAAACCCCATATTACTGACTCTGAAATCTTACATCCTGGTTACCACATCCTCAGAAGTGACCATTTAAATAAAAAAGGTGGAGGCTCTGCTCTAATCTACTCCAATCTTCTCTCTCTAATTCCTCTTCAAATCCCTACTCCTAAATTCAAAAATTCTGAAATCACAGCAAGCCTTCTCCATTTGAATAAACATAAGAATATCTGCATTATTTCCTTATATATCTCCCCTGGCAACAATATCTCCACCCTTGAAGATATTCTACACTGGGCCTCAACTGAAATAAAATACGAAACCTATATTCTAGGCGATGTCAATATTGACTGGAATAAAATCAACACGCCATCCCCCTCACTATCCATTAACCTTTACAACTTCACCCAAGTAATCCTTTCAACAACTCACCCTAACAAAAACCACCCCTCAGGGTCCATCATAGATTGGATACAAGTCTCCCATCCAAACAAAATCATTCTCTCTGGCACCATCCCCGACACCTTCAGTGACCATCTCCCTGCCTTCATCCATCGATCAACTAGCTCCATCCAACACTAACATCTCTACATTCAAACTCGTAACCTCAGCAACTTCAACCCCTTAATTTTTTCTAACATCTTTAAACACATTAACTGACAAATCCTAAACACACTCCCACTCAACAACGCTGTAGAGCATTTTAACTCTATCTTCCTAAATACTCTTAACTCCCTAGCCCCTCTAAGAAATAAACAAATCAAAGCTAATTCTGCTCCTTGGCTGACCAAAGAAACTAAAATTATGCGTCAGAGACAAATCCTGGAAGCTCTATCAGAAAAATAAACTGTCCTCTGCCTTGCTCCAATATACCCAACTCCGCAACCAAGTAGAAAAAAATTATTACCAAGGACAAAAAAACCTACTATGATAAACTTCAGTCCAACAATAAGAACCCAAAACAATTCTGGAAATCGATCAACTCCCTTCTCCATCCCAGATCGAGGAATAATCCATGCCCTGATCCTAGTTTAACTGACAGTGAACTGAGCTCCCATTTCAACACCTTCTTTACTGAATCCATAGCTAAGCTAACTAAAACATTCCCAAATAAGAATCTACCTAACTCCCTCTTCACAATGCCCAACAACCCAAATAACAATCCCCTTAATTTCCATCTCAAACCTGCTTCCACCATTTTTATAAAAAAGCTTCTATCCAAGCTAAAGCCATGCTCTAATGCCCCTGACAACATACCCTCCTTCCTCAAACAGAGCTGAAGGTATTGTTCTCCCAATTAGTATTCTGATTAATAGATCCTTAAATGAGTTGTACGTACCAAAACTCTGGCGTTCAGCCTACATTCTACCTCTTCACAAAGGAGGCAGAAACACCACTACTTCTAACTTCCACCCCATTGCCCTACTCTCTCCTATATCTAAAATTCTAGAAAAATGTGTCCACCACCAACTTCTGCCTTATCTAATTCAGAATCACCTTCTAACACCCACCCAGCATGGTTTCCATCCTGGCCACAGTACCATAACTGCCTTACTATCCTTCCTAGAAACTATCAAGCCCGAGACTCTGGACTATCCACAGTACTGCTAGATCTTTCTAAAGCCTTTGACACCATCTCCCACACACACCTTCTCCTTCATCGCGCTAACCTTAATCTCTCCCCTAATACTCTATTCTGGTTTTCCAGTTACCTATCTGACAGATCTCAAGCTGTCAAATGGAAGAACTCCTCCTCTTTCTTCTTGCCTACACCTACTGGCGTTCCTCAGGGGTCCATCCTTGGACCCATGCTTTTCAACATCTTCATAAATAACCTTCACACCATCATCCCTGACACCACAGTCATCCAATACGCTGATGACTACCTTGGTCTGTGCCGCCCCCAACATTCCTGAACTACTGACCAAACCTCAAATAGCCTTTTCCACTACAGACAACTGGATGCACTAAAACCACCTTTCCCTCAACTCCAATAAATGTAAAATATTAATTTTCCTCCCCTCCAAGGTTTCCTCCTTGGACAAAAACACTTTCAATGTCCTAAGCCAAACTAACACTGCTATAGAAGTGGTCCCCTCTGCAAAACTCCTTGGCATTACCATAGATGAACACCTCAAATTCGATCTTCACATACAACAAAACAAAGAAAACCCACCAAAAGCTAGGTATGCTATATAGGAACAATCATTTTCTTTCCAACTCCTCTAGGCATACCCTGGCAATCACCTACCTCCTACCTTCTCTTCTATATGGAGCCCCTCTTCTAACCAATCTGTCTGCTACCAACACCTCTAAGTTTGAAGCTTGCTATAATAAGATCTCTAAATTTGCCACCAAATCCAAAATGTCAACTCACCACTGCCTCAGCCTACAATCTCTGAACTGGCTAGAACTCCCTAACCACCTAGACTATCTGCAACTAACCACCGCTCACAAATTAATCTTCTCCCCTGATAAATGGCCAGCCTTAAAGAACATCCTTCCTCCATACATCCCAAACAGATCACTGAGATCTGAACACCAAAACCTAATCTCCATTCACAACCCCAAATCATCCTGCTGGCCAGCTCCTACTCTCCTTCTAAAATGGAAAAATGGAACCCTCCTCTCTCCCTTCTTCACTTACTACCCAACACAATTCTTTTCCTACTTTTATTTCCTACACTAATCTTCCAAATGGAAATTTCACCTCACATAAATTCTCAATATTCTCTCCTGTTCTCCTCCTCTCTCCTCCACTCTCCCACTCCACTTATTCCTTATTATAGAACCAGAACTCCAAGACACCAGAACAAAAGCATAAATCTATAAAAAAAATGTAAAAAAAAAAATCTTAAAAAAACTGTCTCATGATGTATATTACACTCTGCATTTCCTGAATGTATGAATCTTGCTCTTGTATTTCATTATGTAACCTTTATTTGTATTTTGTAACCTTTATTGTATTGTAGTACTCATGGAGCTTTTCTCCCGGGCCTCCACTGAAAATGGGCACTTCTTGGCCCAGTGGACTTCCCCGGTAATCAAACTGAAACTAAATAAATAAAGATATAGATCTATTTTTCCTGTGGAGAAAATGCTCTTTAAAACTGAAGAGCCTAGCTGAAACCTCAAGAACACAATCCTGTGTGAAGGAGTCAAAGTGACTTCTGAATGTTGTCTTAGAATCTTAGCTTGTGTAAGGGATTTCTCACCCAAGTGGAAAAATGCAGATCCACCGTAACCTGCACTGAGCTATAACTGGAGCTGGACACTCTTGGAGCAATGGATAGTCCAAAGGGTAAGGCAGATCATTTATAATGTGGTTCAGACACACAGAACCTTAAGAAATGCCTGAAGTTTGGCACACACAGAACCTTAAGAAATGCCTGAAGTTTGGCTGAATAGGGATGTGATAAGCATCTTTTAAATCTGGTGCTACCAGGAAACATGAATGAGGAAAAGGTAACAGGTTGTGAAGTGACAGCATTTTGAACTTGGGCACCATCACAAACAGGTTTAAGGAAGAAAGATCCAGAACTAGTCTCCAAGCATTTTCTTTCATTGGCACCAAATACATATTTGAATAAAAACCTTTTCCCACCTGGACATGTGATGAAGGACAGATGTAAATAGAGTCTAGTTTGGTGGATGAGGGATTACCCCTTAGAAAGGAGGAATTTATACCCACTGCCATCTGTAGGCTTGATTAATGATCTTCAGAACCCATTGTCCAAGACTACTGGTTGACAAAGAAAAAAATGGTGATCCAGACTTTCTGGAAGGGAAAATGGGCTACCAGGTTTGGATGGCTGGCAAGATTCCTTAAATGGTCATTCTCACTTGTTGGACTTTCCTTGTTTTGGGGGGTCCTAACTTTTTGGAACTCTCTTGGCATTTTTTCTTAAATGTCTGTTTACCTGCATTTTGTTGAGACTGTTTATTTTGTGGGGGTTTTGCCAATTTTGGACGAGGGATTAGAGAATCTTAGAAAATGAGGGCTGAAAAATCTTAGATATTCTCTGAATCGACTTGCCCCTCTCATATTTTTTTATCATGTCTGCGGCAGGTGGACCAAAAACTAAATCTTTATCCAAAGGAAAATATAAAATCTAATTTTAACAACATCTGGGAGGTTTTAAGAATGTAGCTAGGCAAACCTCAAAACAATACCAGTAACCATAGCCACGGAAGAAGTATCAACTAAATCATACACACACTGCAAACAATGATAGTGACCTGAACAATAGAATAAACTAAATTAAAGCAAATGTTTTTCCTTACAAAAAGAAACTACAGACAAAAGAAATCATATTTTCACAATTAGTTACAACAAAATTTAACATGTGAGCCTAACAAGTCAAAATTCTGAAATTCAAAGTTGTAGAAGCATACACTTTTATACTCATCAATAATCTTCCCATCCTTATCAGAAAGAGTAGGATTTGAATTAACTAAAGGTTTAGCAGCAGTAGGATTAACTAACGCTGTTGCTGCAGGATCATGTTTGTGAAGAGTGTATAAAAACATGTAAAAGACTGTGGAACTTTATACCTATCAACCTTTTTGGGGACAGCTGACTGTCTATCAGGAAAATTACTGCCAGTAACAGACAGATCCTCCAAAGCTGACAGCACTGAGTAGTAGGTGAAGGTTCTGGAAATTTCTTCTGTAACAGCTCATAGTATTTTCTTAGGGACTGAGAAACCTCAATACTCTCCCATTGAAAAGACTGGAACATTCTTTAAACAATCTTAGAGGAAAAGAATCAGCAACTGAGCTCTCCTCCAAGTCTGAATCAGAAATCTGAGGAGAAAACTTGGTATCTGCCCCTTCATCTTCCTGTCCAGATTCAAAATCTTGAGTCACTTCAGGAAAGAGAGGTATCTCCTCTTTTTATCAGAAAATGTTTTACAAAAGGAGAGCCTGAATTAAACCTTAAACCAGACACAGTAAATTACTCCTGTCCAAGGAAATTTGAGGTGGAATAAATATGTTTAGTTTCATAGTTTCATAGTATAGTACTAGGCTATCTGCCCTGGGGCATTTGTAAGCCTAGCCATAGTGATGTGGCTTTTGCCACCCCATGAAATGGTACAAAAAATGTACAGAATAAATTTAGAATACTGTGCCTCTGTCTAGTAGTGACACAATGAAGATCCCCTTATATAATAGAATTAGTTTACTGTGCCCCTGTCTAGCAGTGACACAGATGTGACCCCTGGGGTAAACTTACAATCTCCCATCCACTCATCAAGATTTCTCTTGAAGAGAGTCAGTGAGGGGCTCTGCCTAATATGAACTGGGATCTTGTTCCAAAGCATGGGAAGCCTCTGGGTTATGAATCTATCCCTCCAGCATGTCCTATTCATACTTGTGCCGAGGTTTAAGTCTTTAGCTCTCGTGGTCCTGATGGATTTGGATTTTTTGAGGTGGAGCATGTCCATCAGATCCTGATTGGACATGGCCTTGTATGTCAGGCAGAGATCACCTCTGAGCAGGCGGTATGCTACTGAATAGAGCTGAAGTTTCTTTAGTCTGGCAGAATAAGACATATGTTGGAGACCCTTGATCCTCTTGGTGAGGTACTTTTGTGGTCTCTCCAGCTGTTGCAAATGCCGGGTGAGGTACATACCAAATGGGGCATTGTACTCAATCATGGGTCTGATGAGGGAGGAATATAGGGGTACAATGACATCCTTTGATCTGGATGTGAATCCCTTCATGATGAGGTGTGCAAGGTAGAATGTTTTTCTAACCACTTTGGCAACGTGGGTGTCAAATGAGAGGTCACTGTTGACTTGGGTCCCTAGGTCTCTGATTATTTTTCCGTACTCAGTGGGTTGCTGTCTATGTGATAATTTGTGGGTACTTTGTTTTTCCCAAAGGGGATGACTATACATTTTTTGGCATTTAGTTTAAGGCCGTGACTCTGGCACCAGTTGTCCGTTTCTGTGAGGCCTTTTTGTAGGATGTGTGTGTCTGCTGGTGTATCGACTATGGCGCCTAGTTTGCAGTCATCTGCAAACTTTGTCAGCCACAGCCCTCCCATGTTTGATTTAAAATCTGAGAAATAAATGCCGAACAAGAGGGGTCCCAGGACAGATCCCTGTGGGACACCACTTGTGACTGGCTTTGAGTCTGATATTGCTCCAGCAATTTTAACTTTATGGGTTCTGTCCTTTAGCCAGTTTGCAACCCATCTAGTGACATAAGGGTTTACTTTTAAGCTGTTGAGCTTATCTATGATGCCTGAGTGGGGTATTGTGTCGAAGGCCTTAGCCAAGTCCAGGTATGCTGTATGGACTGCTTTGCCCTCATCAATTGCTCTAGTGACTGTTTCGAAAAAGTCAACCAGGTTTAAAAGGCAGGATCTGCCCTTTACAAAGCTAAACTGGGTGGGGTCAAGTGTCTGTAGGTCCCCTATGTCTCTGTTTATGAGTTCCATAATGATTCTTTCCATAGCTTTGCAGACCAGGCTGGTTAAGCTTATGGGGCAGTAGTTTCCAGGGTCTGTAGAGGCACCCCCTTGTGGAGTGGGACCACTGTTGCTGTACACCAGTGTTCAGGTACATATCCCGAAGTAAGGCTAAGGTTAAATAGCATTTCTATGTGTGGGTTTAGCTCCTCTTGGAGTTCACGTAACACGCAACCCGGGATACCGTCAGGTCACATTGTTGCTGTGTTTTTTGCTTTGTTTAGGGCAGTTCTCACTTGGACATCTGAGATGACAGGGAGATTACATTCAGCTGGGATAATTATTTCTTCTTTTGGGGGTGAAGGAGGGGAGAAATTTGCACTGAACCTGTCAGCCAGAATGTTGGCAATATCTGTGGGTTCAGTGTATTTTTTGTTGTTGTGAACCAACTCTGAGCATATCTGAGGGTTTCCGCCCAGGTTTCTAACATAGCTGAAGAAGGCTTTGTGGTTATCTTTAGTGTCCTTAGCGATTTTTCTCTCAAAGTTGGCCTTGGATGTTTTTATGAGAGAACATATTTTTCTGCTAATGATGATCAGAGATGTCTTCCCTTCATGGGATTTTGCTCTGACGTGCAGTAGCTTCCTTCTTTTGTTATACAATTTGTTTATGGCTGAGGTCCACCAGACAGGATGCTTACCTTTGGTGGAGAGGGACTTGGATTTGTTTGGGATTGCATGATCCATGCATTCTTGGAGATGTCCATAGAAAGCATTTGTGAAGGATTTGGCATTGTGGGATGTGGTATCCACTGGCACAGTGGGCTTAAAGGATACCATCTCAGTCTTAAGAAGAGTGAAGTCTGCTTTTGAGAAGTTTTTCACTATGGTCTTTTGTGCTGGGGGTGGAGGTGGGATATGTATACCCAGGGTGATTAGTTTGTGGTCAGATCTCACTAGTGAGGGGTATACTTCCGGTGTGGAGCATTTTGTCCCCATGTTTGTGATGATCAGGTCTAGTATATTATCTCCCTAGTGGGAGAGGTGACTAGTTGTTCCAGTGCATTTGAATTTATGAATTCCAGGAACCTTTGGGCTAGGGTATTAGGGCTAGAATAATGTACCCAATCTATGTTTGGGTAGTTGAAGTCTCCCAGTATGATGGTATTTTGTGATACATTCATATCCTCCAATGTCTTCAGGAAGGCTGAGTGGGGTTCTTGAGATTGGGAGGGTGGTCTGTAACATGCTACCAGTTGTATAGCAGTTTTGCCTATGGTTAGTTGCACCTGCATGGTCTCTGATGCTTCATGTGTTGCTACTAACCTGGAGGTGTGGGTGTCCTTGATGAATATGGACACTCCTCCTTTGTCGTTCGCCGGGTTTTGGGGCCGAAAAGCATGATACAAGGTATAGCCTGGTAGCACTGGGGTGCTCTCAGGAGCCTTGAACCAGGTTTCAGTTACTGCACAGATGTCGATGTTCTCCATGCTGAGGAGTGCATCAAGTGCCTGCATCTTAAGATTTAGACTTCTGGCATTGAGCAGCATTACCCTTAGTTTTTTTCCATTTTTGTTTTCTAAGGAGGTGGGTTTGTCTTTTGAGCCTTGCCTAAAAAAGGCACTATGGGGGTGGCAAGAGCCTTAGCCAATATCCGGAAGCCCAGTGGTGACAGGTGTAAGCCATCCCTTGCGAAGCAGTGTGGCTTGTCCAACATGTCATCCCAGGCAGACAGACATTGGATCCCCTTAGAATGACACCAGTACTTGAGCCAATTGTTAAAGCTGATCATCTTGTCTTTGTATTGTGGTATCATTCTTGGTGAGGGCAAGATGTTGCTCAGGGTCATGGTCATACCAGCCTGGGCTACATAATCGGAGAGCTCCTCTATGTCTCTTTTCATAGTCCAGGGAGGTACGTCTCCGTCATTGTCCATGCTGGTGTGAATGACCCGAGTCATATTTGTACTTGCTTTGGAGTGACTTGAGTGCGTGTGTTATGTGGCGGATCCTAGCTCCCGATAGACAGCTCACAGTCACCTTCTCCTTGTTCAGCCTGGTCAGCGGGACATCAGTGTGTCTGACTATAGAGTCACCTATTACTAGTGTATCAGGCAAGGTGTTTGGCCTTAAGGGCTGTGATTGGTTGACACACTGATTTATTGAAGTATGTGTTGCATGTGTTTTGTTTTGAGGTGGTGGATTTTTGGATGTCTGCTTTGGGAGCCTCTGTTGTTTTGGTAAGCTTTTTATTAAAGCCTCCAAGTATGTCTGTGTTTTTATGTGTTTGGTTTGCAGTTGTGGTAGGTCTATGTGGGACTGGGATTGTTGTGTGTGTGGTTGCCATCTCCTCCTGTCTGGTCATGCCAGCCCTGAGTTGAGAGAGTTCAGCCTCCAGTTTGGCTATATAGTTGCATCTCTCACATGTATTTGTGTTTGTTGGGAGGAGGAGAGGGTTGTCTGTGTACATGAGACAATTGTAGCATTGTCTCAAGATACCCAGATTGACCAGCTGAATTGGAGACGACGCCAGTAATCTACCACTCGACATGCTAGAACAGTATAAGGGAGTGCTGTACCTTTAAGGGAAGTGGATATTCACAGGGGTGGTAAGTAGATGTAGTGCTTTACTTAGTACGAGAGTGCTTACTTTGTAGAGAAGTATTGAGAACAAGTGCTAGGCTTATAATATAGTGAGTAGTCTGGTTATACTAAGAGTAGAGCTTCCTTAAGGGAAAATTTGAAGAGCACACTTGGCGGAGCCAGAAATAGTTTAACCTTGTTTAACCGGTGCTGCGCTATGTGCACAACCGCGCAAAGCCGTGCAAACGCGGATTTTAAACAGTGAACTACAAAAGAGCTAGAAATGGTCCAAAACAACCAATTACTACAGCTTCTTGTGCTGAGGTCACTTCCTACAGGGACAGGTAGGTTGCTCAAGGCTCCCCACTCCCACTGGTGAGCAAAGAAACTTCCTTCTATCCAAGTAAGGTAATGGACAACACAGGAACTACACCACAGCCCAGAATACAGCAATGCCTGTAAACTGGTCTAAACTAGTCGAGGAGAGGCGGGAAAACAAGGATTATTTTTTTGTTTTTTTGGTAGAAACACACAGAAAATGCAGAAACAGTGATAAATTAGTTTTCTGTTTCTTTTTAGTAGGGCCAACAGTGTTATGATGGCACCTTCCCCAGGAATGGGCAAAACATTCTGACAAAACAGAAAAGCCTTCCTTGTTCCCTTTCCCAGGACCAATAAGAGCTGCAGAGAATGTGGCTAACCCCCAGTCCACAGTAGCTATAGGTGCTACACCAGAAGGATCTGTTGTACGAGATGAGTGGTCTGAGGTGCAACTAATTGCCACAGCAGAGTCACCCACCTACGGCTGAAACAAATTGCTAGCCTGCTGTGGTGGCAAAGGCTCACTGCTTAACATTTTCTTTTTTTGGCTGGAAGGCGGATTGACCATAGGACCAACAGTTTCTTTCATGGTCAAGCTGAAAACATTGCCTCTTTCCTGGGGAAAACAAGCAGCAAAAGTGGGTACAATTTTAAAGTCTTTAAAAGTCACTTTTTACCACAGGAAAAACACAGTTAAAAAGCACTTTATCACACTTTGCCAGCCCCAAAAAATTAAACATAATTCCCCACAGAAAAAAATTTTAAATACTTTAAACAACTTTCAAATGGACAGGAAATAAAAGAGTACTTTCAATTAAAATACAGTACAGTGTTGTGATAGTCCATTAAAACACAAGCTCCTAGATTTAAAATAGCTTTCCTGAAAAGGAAAGAGTACAAACCATAAATATTTGAAAACAGAATTTTTTTCCCCAAGGGAACTCATCCACCTAGCAAAGGAACAGCACAAACTGGCCACTGATCTGAAAGCTTCAAATCAGCATCGTCTTTGGAGGCATGAAAGTTCCGAAGGGCTTGACGCCCAAACCTGTCTTTTTTGCCAACTCAGCTCAAGCTAATTGTTGTGTGGAAGGTGCCTGAAGCTTTGGAAGCTGGCCAGCTGTTATATGCTTGCAGGATATAATCCATATAGCTTAGGCAGCAGTGATCAATATGATGAACATTACCTGTACCAATACTGTATTAAAATGATGTAGGGCTGAACCCCTAAACAAACATTTTATTTTAAGAATATGCAGGCGGAACCTCTATTCAGGCATAATACAATCCAGTTAGGGTGGCCACGGTGGTGCAGCAGGTAGTGTTGCCGCCTCACAGCAAGAGGTTCTCCGGTTCAATCCTCGGCTGGGGTGCCTTCTGTGCGGAGTCTGCATGTCCTCCCTGTGGTAGTGTGGGTTTCCTCCCACATCCCAAAGACATGCTGTTGGTGGATTGGACACTAAATTGGCCCTAGGCATGAGTGCGTTTATGTGTGTGCCTTCTGTGAAAGGTTGGGCGCTGGGCTGGTAACTCGACACCATAAAACTCCACTGCCAATCATAAGTGGACAAGGTGATCTGCTGTGGCGACCCCTAACTGGGAAAAGCCGAAAGAAGACTAACCTCTGTTTATATGAGTTTACATCAGGTGAAGCTCACACATTAATTCCAGAAAAGGAAAATACAGACCTAAGAAAGCAACCTAGCAGCTAAAAACATAACATAAAGCAGAAAATTTAAAATACAACAGATACTACAATAATCACAAGCACCTTCCTAAATGAGACAGTAACTCATCACTGTCCAAAAAGCTGCATTCACATCCCTGTTAAGTATGACAACCATCCTGTGAATGATTCAATACGTCATTGTAAATTTGACAAGCACCACCCCCAAAAAAAATTACAACACTCCTGAAACTCAAATAATGAAACATTTAAGAACAAGCATCCTGATTCTTCCAGAATAATCTAGAGCAGACCCAACAAACCCTACAGAATAATGAGCTTGCTGTTTCTTGTTTTATTGTAGCATTTTCACATTTGTAAACACAGTACTACCAATCAACAAAAATTTTCTCATTTTGTAGAAGAATATTTTTGCGTTTAACCATGACATAGCAGTTTTTGTCTTGTCCTTAATGCACTAGTTCAGCATTGGACATTCCTAGACACCCTCTTTCAAAAGGCAAGTAATAGGAGCACTCTGTATATAAAAAGGAGAATTACGATATTTAATTTTACCTTTTAACTTATAAGATCACTCCAGTAATATTTGACTTTTATGTTTTCATTTGCCAATTTAAGTTTAGCAAAGTTGGTTTTCTTTCAATTCTTCCTAAACTATTTTAATTACTTTTAGCTCTAGGTAAATAATATTCATTTTCATCATTCTCAAGAGTTTACTGAGTGACACCAAAGCACAGCACCCCCACTGTCACAGCTAAAAAGAAAGGGGACTTCTGAAACAAGCAGTGCAGCCACTGATCTACACTAGGATATACATACACAATACTGCCTTAGGTAAACAAATGTAATGTAAATCCTGTCTGGGTGGGTCATGAAGACATTCAGTCCCTGGCCATAGTGCACAGACGTGACAGCGAACCACAGATCAATAGATACATTTATCACTGCGGACTCTTGTTGACAGGGCTGTACTTCAAGTAATGGTGACTGTGGAAACAGAGTGCTGGAACCTTCAAATGCTTCTTATGAAATCTAGTGGCTGCAGAGGAACTGAAATAACTATCAATAACACTATAATCAATTACCGCAAAGCAAATAAAGAAAAGTTTAGCTGTGATCTTCTCAGCATTTTGATAAAACAGGAGGCTTAACTCTTTTGCAGACAGTAGAAAAACACACTTTGTTGATGTATATCTTGTAAGATGCAGAAATAAAAACAAAAGCACAGACAATTAGATACACACATTAAAATCAAAAATATACACTTACAGATGCAAAAACGAATAAAACAAAGATGTACAGATGCACAAATTAAAAACACACAAATACATATGCAATAACAAAAAAATATATTTTCCTGTTTGGGACTGTTACTCGGTGGCATCCCATGTCACCTAATACCACTGACTGGGACTGTTACTCGGTGGCATCCCATGTCACCTAATACCACTGACTGAGACTGTTACTCGGTGGCATCCCATGTCACCTAGTATCACTGACTGGGACTGTAACTCGGTGGCATCCCATGTCACCTAATATCACTGACTGGGACTGTTACTCGGTAGCATCCTACATCACCTAATACCACTGACTGGGGCTGTTACTCTGTAGCATCCCACGTCACCTAATACCACTGACTGGGACTGTTACTTGATAGTATTCCTGTGTCATTACACCAGCTGTGTATGTTAGTTGATGAGGCAGGTCTAGCAGATTTAGGCTTCATAGTGCTATATAGTGAGGGGCTCTGAAAGGAGTATTTGCTTCAAATTTTGCAACTTTGCTATGGTATTGTTCAGGTTTTAACTTTTTTGAAGCCTGGAGGTTAGTAAGGATTGGAGTGCCATAAAGTGTGGTGAGGACATATGTAATGGCAAGTGTAGATTTAGTTGTGTCAATGATAAACTTTGGAAAACATCCATAGTTTTTGATAAGTTTTTGTTATGCAATTTTGTATATGCAGGTTGAATGTAAACTTATCACCCCTAATAATTTGCTGTGAGAAGTGACTTCAATGGTTGCATTATCAAGAGAGAGGACTTTAAATTTAGTTTTTTCATGACAGAGGGATTTGGGGAAAAAAGTAGTATTTTGGTCTTTTTTGGGTTGAGCACGAGTTGTGAGTTAGAAAATCATGTTTTATTGGCGTTAGAGCTTCCGGAGTAATTTTTTTTGGAGGTGCACCATGTCATCAGATGTGCAAATGACAGTGGAATCATCTGTGTATTGTTAGGATGGCCTGTTGTGTGGAAGTATAGATGGTGGGGTCTATATTAATTCACTGACATACGTATTGTCTAATATGTATTCGATGAAGGCTAAACAGTGAAATTCTTTATAGTTTAACACGGAATTCTTCCCAGGTTTAGGAACCACTCACCCTCTATCACGCCGGAACAAACCCATCCAGCTGAGGGGCTTCACCCCCACACCCCCCTAACTATATATACCAACTGCAAGATCGTACTACAGTGGGGAAAAGGGCAAAGTTGGGCTGATGGCCCAGTGGTTCTTAACCCTGGGCAAAATTCCATGCTTCACTGTAATGAATTTCCATGTTTAGTTGTTGATGAATATATACTCTGATGATCTAATATAGACCCAGAGGGTGTTGATGAAAATGTTAAAGAGAAGGGGACCAAGGATAGAACCTTGTGGTACACCAATTATGACTTGGAGGTAAGGAGAGATTGTGGATTGCCAATTTACTGACTGATTTCTATTGGACAGGTAGCTTTTCAACCACAGAATGGTGGGCTGAGAGATACCTAGTGAGGACATTTGAAGTAGAAATTTGCTGTGACAAACAGTGTCGAAGGCTTTAGCCAGATCTAGAAATAAGGAAGAGACTAGTTTGCAGTCATCTCTAACTTTACTGACAGTATCTGTAAAAGTTAGAAGGGCAGTGCTATTACTATGGAAAGGATGGCAGCCATGTTGTGTAAGGAATCTCCTACAGGAGATAGTCCAGCAATTGTTTTTGAATACATTTTATTGAATACATTTTATAAGTATTTTGGTGAGAGGAGATAAGATTGCTATTAGGTCTAAAGTTATTAATGTCTGTTGAATTTCCTCCTTTGTGCAGAGGGATAGTGTGTAACTTTTTCCAGAGAAAGGGAATGTGTGATTCCTGAATTAACTTATAAGGATTGAGACAAGACAGTCTGAGGGCACAGGTTTGGAGGGGAATATATCATATTATATTATATATAGATTATATATTAAGCTTCTCAAAAAGTAGACAAAGTCTGTTTTGTGGATGTCATCTACTTTTCTAGTACATAGTTTTACACTTGCAAACAATACTGATTACATTATTGTCATCAACAAATTCGATCACTTTTGCTTTTCACATTGTCATGTTCTAAGCCTGGATATATGAGGGAAGCTTACTTTTGAAATTAGTCACTAAAGAGATTGCTGAAGGATGTTGTGTAATATTACAGACATGTTTTATAGTCTTTAAAACTTCATTTCCAGATTACATTGTTTTATGCAGCTGTGCTGACTTTCCTTGGTGTGCATGTAAACCTCCCAATATGAGCATTAGCATGCGTCCATAAAGATGTCATCTTCCAGTGCAGAAAACCTAATGTATCTGTGAAAATCAGCAAACTGCTGTCCACTAAATTGTTGAGAAATGGCATTTCTTACCAAGATACCCTCTCTGACTATTAAGCTTCCACTGTGGAAACCAGTATGACTCATTTATTCCCATATCATTGACAGCACAACCACCTATCACTGACAGCACAACAGCCCATCAAAAGGAAAAGGTCAGGCACTGGGAGTGATGTTGTCATCCATGTTAGGGATCAGGGCTATTTACTTTAAGTCCCTAAATCTCATTTTGATGATTGTAATGTATGCTAGTGCTCATATCAAAGAACGCATGTATGCACCGATACACCCCATCACAGGCTACAGTATTATACGTTTCTCATGCAAGTTTAAAAGTTATGCTAAATGGACAAAATACATTCCATTCTCTATGGTGTGGGAGTTATCAGCTGGTCTACACCCACCTACACCTTGTCAGATTCTCCAGCACCTGAACTGGTAACCAAACTTGGACCATCTGGGAAACAGTGACAATATTATCTTACTAAACCACAGCTCCAACTAGTCTTGTAACAATTCCTAAAAAAATCAAGTACACCAAGCAGTGAAATTTGCATCCATGACTAGGACAGCAGTGCGTCTGCAAATGTGGAAGCTACTGTGTATATAGCTACAATTACTGTAAGCATAATTTATAACTAGCAAGTATTCAGTGGTAAAGAACCTTGGAAATCTGCATTCCACTCTGCCATTTTCTATACTGCCAACTCTGACGTCTGCATGAGCACTGATGCTTTATTTTGTTATTTTCCTTATCAAGTCACACAGCTATATGAATCATAGTTTCAATACTCATGTCAATACCAGGGACATAGTTCTTTCCATCTCTCAATAAAGCATTTGCTTTATAACTTCTAGGCAAGACTCATGGCCAAGCTTTGACACCTCAGCTTGTAATGATTAAGGTACAGTCAGCTTGATTCCTACTAAACTTGATTTGCTACCCTTAAAAATAATCCATTCATGTTGGCAATTAATGAATATCTTAAGGATGAAGTATTTTGTATGTCGATTTTTATCTCACAACTAGATAACTGGGTAAGTGAGTTGGTCTGCCAAGCCTTTTCTGTTATGACCCGGGTATAAAAGTACATTAAAAAATCAGTAATAGAAAAATACAGAACAAAATTAGAAGAAAAGTATAGCAGAAAATCAGTAAAGTAAAATAAAATAGGTAAATCTGAACTTAATGATATTGGTAAAATTGAGTTAGTACATACCATTAAGTTTATAGTAAACTAAATCGAAGCATAGCTTAATATTTATACAAGAAAATGTTGTATATATGCTAAGTGTGAACTATATGCACCAAAATACAAATTGTAAGTCTAGCATATTTATATAGAACACCTGTAAAACACTTGCTATATACAAATATCTACAAGTAGTTGAATTAAAGTATCGACAAAACCATGCACAAATGTTGTTGCCTACAAACCACTTTGTGTACCAGGAAAAATAATGATCACAAATCACCAACCTAGGTTCCTACACACAGTAATCCACAAGAATATTAGCACTTTCATATATTTATTAAGTCAGACTTCTTCAGAAAATGTAATACATCAGATGGCACTTCATTTATGGTTAATTTTCATTAACCTTAAACAATGCAATATCCTAAAACTGTAAACTTAAAAATGTGTTATAAAAATAAAAAAGATTTCACAATTTTTCTGCTCAAAGTTTCAATAAATTGTTAATTAAAATTGTTTAATTTATACTATTTTTGTGATCTGTGTGTTTCACAATACTCTGACAATGTGTCCCAGTCCCCCCCAACCTAATTTTTCAACTTTCCCTAATAAAAAAAATAACCTTTTTTTAATTCAATACACTGGACACTATTCTTATATAATGTGTTTCTGTCATCCAGTCAACAAATATCATAAATGTGTTCATACATCCTACAGTGAACAGTGCAATTGCTGTTTTTATATTCCTATATTTCCATATGTAATTACATTACAAGAACACACTACATCTACTGATTTTATATTTTTTTATTAATTTTTATCTGGTCACTTTCCAATATATTTAATATTTCATTCAGTTTTGTAAAGAAAACATTTATTATTTCCTAATAAGTTCATCAATTGTGACTTGCTCTCAATAACACCTTTCCAGTTCTTACAACAGTTTTATAAAACATGTTATTAACACAGTATGGCATAAGCATCATCCTGTTATAATCAACTATGTCGTTTGAGTTTATATCAGTACAATGTCCATTGTTCCAAAGGATATTTGTTTTCATTATTACCTTTGTAAATATGACTATGTGTGAGGATATTTATGTTGGAAAAATGTAGACATAAGGTTGAGTATGTGTAGGGTTGATACTGTATAATATGTGGGATTACAGAAGTAACGATTTAAAGAAAAATATTCTTTGGTACAAAATTGTATGGCTACATAGTGGTATGATGATATGATGGTGATGATGATATGGTGATTATATGGTGATATGTTGATGGTGATGAGGATATGCTGATGGTGATGATGATGATGATGATAATAATAACAGTGATGATAATGGTGATGATGATTGCTTCTAAACTGTTAAAATGTTATAAAAATATTTTCAATAAAATCATTTACTCTCTGCAGTAAGTTTTGCAAGATCCTCTACAACTAGCTGAGTTAACACTTCAAGAAGTATCTCAAGCAGAAGGGACTTTAATGTCTTGTCCAAAGAAAGGAACATCAGAAGGGTATGCATTACTGTACCAGTGCCAGAAAATAATCTCAATCCTTGGTGTAAGATTAGAACCCACAGGCTTGTGATGTCCCCAGCAAAGGTGAATGTGCTAACTACAGAATCACTGAATACTGACAATGCTATGAAATGTTAATAAAGCAACAATCCTGAAAGCCAAAATATGTTTTTTATGCTTAAGTACTTTACAAATGTGAATGCTAAATCATCAGTACAATGAAAGGAAGAAGAAGACTTTAAAAATAATAATAGGGAGGACCTCGCTTAATAAATTAATGAAATAATTAATTAGTGATGGTGGACATTTGGAAGTTTTTTTTTCCCCCCTGTGGTTTTCATTTTTTAATACACCCGATCATTTTTGGGGAATCTTTGTTTTTGGACTAACTCGCAACAATACACACTGCAGTGTTGACATGTATGTGGTACAGCAATATGCAATAGTGCTATAAAGCTTATTGGAAAATGGCTATCAGTCCAGGGCACATTGAAGACATACATCTGAAAAGGTTATCACAAAAAACATACTAGTTCTTGGGACAAAAAAACATCAACATCCACAAAGTCACTATGCATATATAGTACTCCAATAGCATAAAATAGTTTACATATACGTCTGTAGTTCTAAAAAATGGAAAAAAAGAAAAGCTTTTGACATGAATGTATCATAAACACAGAATGAGTAATGTTGTATATAAATGCACTGCAAGCCCAGTAGCGTTTGACAGAAATCAATGAAGAAATATAGTTCGCCAAAGCAGAAGGCTGAGTCAAATAAGCTTTTAAGGAATATTTGTTAACAATTACTAGTATGGGTTTAGTTTATAAGGCATGTGGGACAATGACACTACATTTTCACTTATTCACCCTCCCACAGAGGCATTAATGTTAGCTGTCTGGCGTGCATGGATTTTTAAATTGAACTATCCTGGCGGAAGCATAAAAATCAAACCTAAGGAGGGCAGTGATTAGTCTAGTCTACTCTGTCTGTTCAAAGTTAGTGTTTGAATGTAGCAAGGTGTGCATTAGGCCTGGATTGTAGTTTGTGTAGGGGAACAGAATTACCAGTTTTATTCAAAATATGCCTCCTTCTGTAATTACATGAAGGGGGAAACTACAATGCAAGTTCATAAACCACACAAGTAATGAAGATTCAACCCGCCTACAAAACATTCCGACTCACGCTATGGGGTACCCAAGTCAAAGTACATATTTTCAAACATAACATTCAGCATGGCTTTTCTTTGGCAGTCTGATTACTTTGTTTCCTTTCTGGTGATGCCATCATGTATAACCTAGCCTGCAGTTCACTACTTAAGTCATTATTATTACCACATTCTAAATAAAGCTAAGGGGCACATGATGCTCAAAGGCAGAGTGCTCAAAAAGTTCCTGGGTATGCAGCAATGTGTATACAATTCAATCACCCTGACTACTTTATTAAACTAATAAAATGGCTATCTGTGTTTTATTTGTAATTAAAGTTTAAAGAATGTATTTCTTAGAAAAAAATTACTATGTTCGATGTAAAACCATCCTTCCACCAATGTTTACACAATGAGACACACAGATGCTAGACTGTCACTACATGAAATACATACTGTCCCTTGAAAACTGCAGGAACTACAACTCTTGGAACTCATAGAAGTTAAGATTAGTTATACTAATATGTGAATCCAAACATGAGAATTTAAATGTTGACAGCTCCTTTCTTATATTGTGTTATGCATTGACCAGTGGGATCTGCTCATACAATGGATCAATTTAAATAAACTTATAAAAAGAAAAGTTTTGTAAAATCTAAAACCTTACCATAACCATAGATGTCTCTCTTCACTGCTGTAGTATTCTTCACTTGAGGGATATCCTCCACCAGGAGGTGACCCGACATCTGCCAGTATACAAAAATCTTTACAACAGTAGGGAAGTTGGTACATCGCACATAGCCTGCAATGAGACATAGGCCATAAAAAAGGGACATATGCATGTACCATCCTCAAAACTGAATGCCCCAGAAGGAATGCCAGACTAAGGATTTGAGTGGTCAGATCATCCAGTAAGGAAGGTGGGAGGGATAGAATACTGCAGCAGTGAAGAGAAGGACAGGTATGGTTATGGTAAGATTTTACACAACTTTCCTATGTCCTTCTGTTCACTTGCTGCAATATTCTTCACTTGAGGAAGAATGCCAAAGCTCAAGAAGGGAGGAAGAAGAAGCAGAGGAGCTCTCAATAAAGCCATGTAAAATGGCTTTAGCACACCCAGTTCGAGAGCTGGAAATAGCATCCAGTTTGTAGTGTTTGGTAAAGGTATGAACAGTAAACCAAGTGGCTGCTTCAAGGATGGCAGTGTTATCCAATCCTTTGAAGAATGCCTTGGATGAAGCCATTGCTCTGGTGGAATGCTTTCACATGTGAGGGAAGGTCTTCCCATGGAGCATGTAGGAAAAGTAAATGGTCTCAGATATCCAAGAAGAAACAGTCTGCTTGGATGCAGGAAGGCCCAGAGCCCTGGGGTGAAAATGAACAAAGAGTTGATCAGATTTCCTGATAGTTTGTCTTGTCCAGGTAAAATCTCAGTTGTCTAGGAACATCTAAGGAGTGCAGTATCTTAAATGTAAAACACACAGGAATCCAGACACCAGAACGTAGGACCAGCTCATTTAATAAAAATAATGCAAATACTTACATCAAAACGATAAAAGATAAAAAAAGATTTAAAAAAAGTGATAAAAAGATGAGTGCTTTCTTTCTAAACAATGTTAAAACTTCATCAGAAGGTTTTCATGAGAAGGAGAGGGCATCCGCTTTCCAAACCAGAGGACCTGGGGCTGTGGCACAAAATTTTGAAAGTTGTCTGTTCAATGGGGGAGGCAAATAAATCTGTGTGTGCAGTACCCCATTGGTGGACTATGTCCAGGAACATATCCCTGTGAAGCATCCATTCGTGGGATTGGGTCCAGGACCTGTTTAGTGAGTCTGCCTTAAGATTCCTGTTGGAGGGATGTACACTGCCTGAACTGTCATGTTGTATTGGGCCAGGAACTCCCACATCAGAAGGGCCAGCCTGCAAAGGAGGTAGAATATGGTTTCCCCTTGCTTGTTTACATAGCAGAGTACAGCCATGTTGTCGGTGAACAGTTTATGAGGGCCTGCTCAAAGGAGGGAGTGAAATGCTTGTAAGGCTAGCAGCAATGCTCACATTTCCCTTATGATGTGTTCCTTTTTCCGTGAGGGAGACCACCTTTCCTGAACTGTAAATTTGCTCAGAGACATGCCCCAGCCCACATCTGATGCATCTGTGTAGAGTTTTTGGACTGGGGCGAGAGGATTGTAGTCCTGGGTTTGGGTTGTCCAGAGTAGTTCCCTCTTCAGACATGGAATGAGGGGAATGTGATATTCTAGTGGATGTGAGTGTTGGGTCCACACAGATCTGAGGTACCACTGGAATTTCCTCATGTGGAGTCCTGCCAGGGTACCATGGGAATGGTTGAGGCCATAAATCCTAGAACCCTGAGCAACTCCCTGGCCATGATGTGGTTTAAGGGAAGAAGAGCATTAAAACTTCAGCTTGGCCAGCTAAAAACTTGGTTATATTCAACTGGACGTATAAGAGAATTTAAGTACCTTTTTCTGCACTTTTTTTTAAAAAATACAGTATTTAAATTGATTTAAACTGTGTATGAAGGAGTGTTGAAGGAATTTTTATCTGAAGTTATTCTGCTCTTCAGTTATTCTCACCCACCCGCCCTGTTTTTGTTTTGGTGTTAATCTTAGTGGCATTGAAACTGCCCGCCCCTCAGCCTGCCTCTGGGCCCATCTCATTTGCTCACTCAACTGAGTGCAGTGAGATCATATTCTGATTTCAGGCACTCCTACTGTGTACAAAGAGAGCATCTGGGAAATAGAAAAAAAAAAAAAATTAAGCTTATTTCCTGCCTTTCTTGTTAAGTGGTACAGACTATTTGTAGGCTTCTGAGCCCCAAGCCCTTCTGTGTTTGAGGGAAGCCTTCTAGCTTGTTTATTTCTTATAACTAGCCAGTTTTCTAGTTTCAGCACTCAAATCTGTTTCTTTGATCTCAGCACTTGTTCAGAAAAAAAAAAAAAAAAATTTCATCTGCTTTTACTGTACTTGTGTTTTACCTACTTCTTTTTACTTTTGCATCATCTTAAAATACTCAATTGTATTTATTACTGCTTGGTGTAACTCATTTTAAGCCTTTTGGTTTAAACACTTGGGCTTCGGACCAGTTAGTTGTTTTGCACTGAGAGGGTTTGTGGTCTGCACTGTTGTGGCAGAACAGGTAGCTTACATCCTTCTAGGTTGAGAACTGCTGATTGAGGGCTCAGTGTCTGTTATTCTAAAAGTGTATTAATTCTGGTTTAAGCACTTGGGCTTTCAAGCCAGTTATTTTACATTAAGAGGGTTCGTGGTCTGCACTCTTGTGGGAGGAGAGGCTGGACTCTGCCCTTCTGAGCTGGGAATTTCTGGTTAAAGGCTTATAGTGCATGCATATCTGAACTGTTCCTTACTGAAGTTGGTGCCTTGTTTGCTGTGGCATAGACTGGATTCGGGCCTGCTGGATCTAGCTTTGTTTGTGTAACTTGAGCACTAATCCAGACATTCTCTAAAGTATTCAATGGTATTTATTACTGCTTGGTTGTAACTTGATTAAAGTGTAGCTATCATTCAAGTCTTTTGGATTAAGCACTTGGGCTTCAGAACAGTTGTTTTACATTAGGAAGGTTTGTGGCAAGCACTGTGGTGGCAGGACAGGTAGCTTTCATCCTTCTAAGTTGGGAACTGCTGATTGAGAGCCCAGTGTCCAAGTGTATTAGTTCTGGTTTAGGCACTTGGGCTTCAGGCCAGTTATTTTACATTAAGAAGGTTCGTGGTCTGCACTCTTGTGGGAGAAGAGGCTGGACTCTGCCCTTCTGAGCTGGGAATTTTCTGGTTGAAGGTTTATAGTGCCTGAATATTTGAACTGTATCTTACTGAAATTGGTTCACCTTGTTTGCTCTAGCATAGACTAGATCCAGGCCTACTGAATCTAGCTTTGTTTATATGCTTGTTGTTTGTTTGCTTGTTATTTCCCTGGAAGCTAATTCCACCTAATACGCAACTTCTCAGCGCTTCTGTGGATCACTAGTGATATCTGCATTGCTTACTGTACTTATTTCCTTGTTTCACTTGAAAGAAAGTTAATGTTTGTCGTTTTTGCATTTAGTTACTTGTAACACATTGCACTCAAGTTACCTGGCACTTGCTCACTAAAGCAATTATATAAGTCAGCACTAAAAATTAAAAGCACTACACCCTCACTCCCCACTGGCCCTTGTTTTCAATTAAGGATTTCCCAATATTATTCTAGCATGTCCAAAGGTCAGCTGTCAATCTCCTCTCTGGTCCAGCTGGTGAATCTGGGAATCTTGAGGCAATGTTATAACTGCCTCATGTACACAGACAACCCTCTCCTCCTCCCACATAACACAAATACTTGCGAGAGATGCAGCTATTTAGCCAAACTGGAGGCTGAGCTCTCTCAACTCAGGACTGGCAAGACAAGACAGGAGGAGAAGGCAACTACACACACCACAAAACCAGCCTCACATAATGCTACCACTCCACTGAATCAAACACATAAACACACAAAGACATACTCGGAGGCTCTGAGTAAAAATTTACCTAAACAGCAGAGGCCTCCAAAGCAGACACCCAAACAACTGCTACCTCAAGACACCCCACAAGCAACACATAAGCCACAAAGCAGTGTGCAAAGCAGTCACAGCCCTTAAGGCCAAATACAACACCAAACATACTTGTCATAGGTGACTCCATAGTCAGACACACTGACGTCCCACTCACCAGGCTGAACAAGGAGAGGGTCACAGTAAGCTGCCTATCGGGCGCTAGAATCCGCCACATAACACAAGCACTCGGGTCACTCCATGGCAAGTACAAATATGACACAGTCATTGTCCATGCTGGTGTGAACGACCTGAGACGCACCTCCCTGGACTACATGAAAAGAGACATAGAGGAGCTCTCTGATTATGTAGCCCAGGCAGGTATGACCCTAACCCTGAGCAGTATCCTTCCTTCACCAAGAATGATGCCATAATATAGAGACAAGATGATCAGCTTTAACAATTGGCTTAATGTCTGGTGTCATTCAAAGGGGATCCAGTGTCTGTCTGCCTGGGATGACATGCTTGACAAGCCACGCTGCTTCAAGGGACGGCTTGCACCTGTCACCCTGGGATTCGGATATTGGCTAAGGCTCTTGCCACCCCATAGTGCCTTTTTAGGCAAGGCTCAAATTCTAAACCTACCACCCTAGAAAACAAAAATGGGAAGAAACTGAGGGTAATGCTGCTCAATGCCAGAAGTCTAAATCTCAAAATGCACGACTGAGGCCCTTCTCAGTATGGAGAACATCGATGTCTGTGCTGTAACTGAAACCTGGTTCAAGGCTCCTGAGAGCACCCGGCACTATTAGGTTTTACCTCATATCATGCGTTCCGCCCCAAAACCCGGACCACACCACAAAAGGAGGGGTGTATCCATATTCATAAAGGATACTCACACCTCCAGGTTGGTGGCAACGCATTAAGCTTCGAAACCATCCAGGTGCAACTAACCATAGGCAAAACTGCTCTACAAATTGTAGCATGCTACAGGCCACCCTCTCAAACTCAGGAACCCCACACAGCCTTCCTGAAGACACTGGAGGGTATAAATGTATCTCCAAACACCATCATATTGGGTGACTTCAACTACCCGAATATAGACTGGGAACATTACTCAAGCCCTAACTTTCTAGCCCAACGGTTCCTGGAGTTCATAAATTCAAATGCCATGGAACAGCTAGTCACTGTTCCCACGAGAGGAGAAAATATACTAGATCTCATTGTCACAAACATGGGGACAAAATGCTCCACACCGAAGTATATCCCTCATTGGTGAGATCTGATCATAAACTAATCTCACTGGAAATCCACATCCCCCCACCCCAAGCAAAAGACCATAGTGAAGAACTTCTCTAAAGCAAACTTCACACTACTCAAGACTGGTGTGGTATCCTTCAAGGCCCCTGAGCCAGAGGAAACCACAACCCAAGCTGCGGAAGCCCTTACAAATGCCTTCTATGAACACCTCCAGGACTGCATGGATCAGGCAATCCCAAATAAAACCAAGACTCTTTCCACAAAGGGCAAACGTCCAGTCTGGTGGACCCCAGCCATTAACAAACTTTACAATAAGAGGAGAAAGCTATTACATGATAGAACAAAATCCATAAAAGGGAAGTCACCCCTTATCATTATTAGTAAAAAAATACGAGCACTCATAAAATCAACTAAGGCCAATTTTGAGAGAAGAATTGCCATGGATTCAAAGGACAATCATAAGGCCTTTTTCAGCTATGTTAGGAACCTGGGTGGAAACTCCCAGATATGCTCAGAATTAGTCCAAAATGATACAAAAATCACTGAACCCACAGACATTGCCAACATACTGGCAGACAGGTTCAGTGCAAACTTCACCCCCCTCTCCCCCCCTAAAGGAGAGATAACTATCCCAGCCGAGTGTAGCCTCCCGGACATCTCAAATGCGCAGGTGAAAGCTAGAATCTCTCTCTAAAGCTAAAAACACAGCATCAATGGGACCGGATGGTGTCCCCGGCTGTGTGCTACACGAGCTAAATGAGGAATTAAACCCGCACATAAGGCAGCTGTTTAATCTCAGCCTTACCACAGGATACGTGCCCAAGGAGTGGCATACGGCAACTGTGGTCCCACTCCACAAAGGCGGTGCCTCTACGGACCCTGGTAATTACCGCCCCATAAGCTTAACAAGTCTAGTCTGCAAAGCTATGGAGAGGATCATAATGGAGCTCATAAACAAAGATATAGGGGACTTGCAGACATTGGACCCAACCCAGTTTGGCTTTGTCAAGGGAAGATCATGCCTTTTGAACTTGGTTGACTTCTTCGAAACAGTCACCAAGGCCATTGATGAGGAAAGGCAGTCCATACAGCCTACCTTGACCTTGCAAAGGCTTCGACACAATACCCTACTCGGGTATTGTAGAAAAACTTACCAGCTTAAATGTAAACCCATATGTCACAAGATGGGTTGCAAACTGGCTTAAGGACAGAACCCACAGGGTTAGAGTTGCTGGCGCTGTGTCAGACTCCAAGCCGGTCACAAGTGGTGTCCCACAGGGCTCGGTCCTTGGCCCCTATTGTTTGGCATCTACTTCTCAGAAGTACAGGCCAACATGGGAGGACTTTGGCTGACAAAGTTTGCAGGCGACTGCAAACTGGGCCATAGTGGAAAGTGCATCGGACACGGATATCCTTCAGAAGGGACTCACGGAAACAGATAGCTGGTGCCAGAGCCATGGCCTGAAGTTAAACGCCAAAAATGTATAGTCATACCCTTCGGGAAAAACAAGGTAACCCCAAGCTACCATATAGGTGGCAATCCACTAAGCACAGAAGAGGTTATCAGGGACCTGGGGACCCAGGTTGACAGTGGCCTTTCTTTTGACACTCACATTGCTAAAGTGGTTAGAAAGACCTTCTACATTGCCCACCTGATCATGAAGGGATTCACATCCAGATCTAGTGAGGTCATTGTTCCCCTGTACTCTTCACTTATCAGACCAATGATCGAGTACAATGCCCCATTCGGGATGTATCTCACCCGACATCTGCAGCAATTGGAGAGACCCCAAAAGTTCCTCACCAAAAGGATAAGGACTCCAAAATCTGTCATATGCTGCCAGATTGAAGAAACTCCAGCTCTATTCAGTCGCATACCGTCTGCTCAGAGGTGACATGTGCCTGACATACAAGGCCATGTCCAACCCGAATTAATGGACATGCTCCACCTCAAAAATCCAAATCCACCAAAACCACTAGAGCAAGCGACTTAAACCTTAGCACGGATATAAATAGGACGTGCTGGAGGGATAGATTTATCACTCAGAGACTCCCTATGCTGTGAAATAAAATCCCGGTCCATGTGAGGCAGAGCACCTCGCTGACTCTGTTCAAGAGAAATCTAGACCTGTGGATGGGAGATCGTAGGTTTACCCCAGGAATCAACTCTGTGTCACTGCTGGACAGAGGCACAACAAACTAATGGGCACAGTATTTTTTCATATAAGGGGTGGCGTAAGCCACAATAATTTGGGCTAGGCTTATAAATGCCTTAGGGCAGATAGCCTAGTATAAACCTATGAACCTATGAACCTATAAGAGGGTGAAAGGAGGACCACAGGTCCTGTAACTTTTGGGGTGGCAGAGAATTTCATTATGTCTTTCTGGATACCACAACACCGGAAAATATGGTCTTGAGATGGGGTGAGAACTGATTTTCTGAAGTTGACTGTGAATCCCAGTTTTCCCAGGAGGGAAATGGTAGTTTGTAGGTTCCCTAAAAGAGTGAGAGGGGTTGGAGTCTGTAAGATAAGGTCATGAAGGTGTGGACAAATCTGGATACCCAGGAGCCTGCAGTGAGCAATCACTGGAGCCAGGCATTATGTGAAAACACTCGGGGCTGTAGAGGCCAAAGGGCAATGCAGAGTATTGAAAATGCCAGGAACCCACAGAAAAAATGCAAATATTTCTGTATACCTGGGATGAATTAAGATATGGAGGTAAGCATCTTATGTCTAGAGAGGCCATGAATCCCTGTAGGAGCAGCAGGGGGGAAAAGGGTTTGGAGAGTTAGCATTCAGAAGGAAGGAACCTTTAAGAATGTGTTGAGGTGTGACAAGTTCAGGACTGGCCTCCAGAGACCATTCTTTCTGGGAACTAGGAACATTCTTGAGTAAAATCCTTTCCCTCTGGAAGAACAGGGAACTTTTTGAATGGTACAACTCCTAGAGGTCTCAGGGAGGTTGGAGAATGCCCCAAAAGGTGGGAGTGAATTGCCTAACCATAAAGTATCCTTTTTTGATTATGGAGAGGACACAACTGACTTGAGTAATACTTTCCAAGGTGCGGTGCGCATTTGAGAGGTGGAGGGAAAGAGGAGGAGATGGGAAATTTACAAGGTAGTCACAGACTCCCTGCTCAGTCAGGAAGGGCTGTTTTTGTTGGGAAGCCTGAGGAGCCCTAGTCCTCTGAGGTCTCTTACCTACTCTACAAGCTTTACTGGGGTGGTACGGAGAGCGACTGTAAACAAAGACAGGCTTGGAAGGGAAGTTCCTATGGAACCTAGGTTCAGGAGAGACTATGTTTCAACTCCTTAAATTCTTTGGACTTTCTGCAGTGATTTAAAAATTGAAGCTACAGCTGGACCAAACAAGGCTATTGTTTGTATTGGGGCATCCATTAATTTAAATTTGAAGTCATCCTGTAGTGGCTGAAGTCTAAGCCAGGAAAATCTTCTGAGGACTGACCCGGTGGCAGCTGCCCTAACACAAACCTCAGCAGCATCATAGCTGCATCTAATGGAATGTCTTGCCACTTGGGAAGAAGCTCCTAAGACAGACAAGGCCAGGTTTTTACCCTCAGAGTCTGGAAGGACTGAAATAGCAGAAGATGTCGAGTATTTTGTCATGCAAATCTGATAGCTGATGGCCCTGAAAGCCAAACAGGCAGATGTGTAGGCCTTCTTCCCTAGTCTTTCAAGGGTTCTACTCTCCTTGTCTGAAGGAAGTAGGGAGGTAGAAGGGAACATTCTTGAAGATTTATCAGTTGCAACAGTAATGACTGCTGGGTGTGCAACAGAGTACCTAAAGAGAAATTTACAGTCCTCAGGAACTTTGTAGAAGTGGTCTGGCTTCTTGGGGGCTCAGGCATGGTAATCTGGTGTTTGGGAGGCATTATTAAAAGCATCTAAAAAAAGCTGGCTGCACTGGTGGTACTGCAGAAGAGCTGGGAAGGTCAACTTGCAGGAGTTGGTAGTACCTTTTTTGGACTGAAATTTGGGAAGTATCCTACAAAGTATTCTCCCATTTTCAAGATGGTTTTCCCAAAGGAAATTTCTTCCATTGGGGATTCTGCACCCACTGACTCCTCTTCAGGAGAGACATATTCCTAAGGAGAGGGAATTTGTGTGGAGTAGTCCAAGGATTCTTCTTTGTCTGAAGAGAATTCATCAGATGAGTCATTGTCCCTAACCCTTTTTTTTGAAAAAGAGGCAGGAGTAGGGGTAGGCTAAGAAGAAGGCTGCTTGAGTGCCATGAAGGTCTGAAATAGGCTCTGGGAGAAGGACTGATAATCTGAAGGGGCCTCTTTAGGAGTGGCTACATGCTTTGTCTTTTCTTTTTTCTTAGCAGGAGACACGATCTTATACAACGGAGGACCGGATGATGGCCTGTTTTAGAAAGTTACAGGCTCGATGTCACTGTCATTAAAGTGCGTGTTAACTCCCTAGGGCCATTGATGCATTCAAGCCTTGGTTCCCCCTCGATGTCCTGATCAGACATCTGTTCCACCTCCAGATACGTGCTCGTGGCTGAAGTCAGGGTGACCTCAGAACTGGGTTTGGCCTGCGACTCCATGCCAGAAGTCAGACATGTCTCTGGGTTGACAACACCTCGGGAGATGCATCGGATGGCGGAGGCACAGCAGAAGGCCAAGGTTTCTTGACCTTGTGCTTTGATGGCTTAGTGTCAGACCCCAAGGTATATTTCCACACAATTAGCTAACAGTTTAAGCCGTAGGTTTCAAGATATATAGTGAGAGACGAAGCCTACTTCTAAGGGTCTTAGGAACGGAGGACTAGCAAATATTGTATGGCTTTTTGTCGTGGTTAGGACCTAGACAAAAGAGACACTGGACATTGCTGTCCTTATGTGGAATTTGTCTTCCACACTGGCAATTGCCCTTTCTAGATGACGTACCAAAACAGTAGGAAAACAGTAGAAAAAACATTCGCCAATGGGGCACTTACCTGAAAATGCTGAGTCGCAAACATGGGAAACAATCAGACTGACTGCTGGAATGGTGTTATGACTGGTGGCAGAAATGTTCTGAGGATGGTACATGCATATGTCCCTTTTATGGCCTACGTCTGACTGCAGCCTGTGTGTGACGTACCATGTACCCTACAGTAGTAAAGACTTTTGTATATTGGCTGATGTCAGATCGCCTCCTGGCAAAGGATATCCCTCAAGTGAAGAATACTGCAGCAAGTGAATAGAAGGACACCTACAAGATACCCAAGCCTTTTATCACTCACAGCCCTTTCCCTGATCAGACACATACCAAGTGACTGACTTACCTAAGCCACATATGCAAGCACTAGGAACTGAGTTGGAAGTCTACAGAATTATCAACATGTAGGTAGGGACATATTTATTTTGAAATCAAATGCAGCTGTCAGCAGAACTATAATCTGGGACAAGTGGTAATACTGTCTCCTTGCCATCATCCATGACTGATGGATTCTCTTTGCTATATGTGAAATACCCACAAACACTCAATAAAAAGGGGTAAGGAAGAGATTGCTTCTTGTAGTTGCATTGCACCACCACTGACTTTTCTTTTAATAAAGATCTTAAAGATTTACTAACTGTAAAATAGCCACTATGAGTATTCATGTTTGTTTATTTACTTATTCACATTTGTTTGCCAAGAAGGTCTGACTGAACAAGAACCCATTTTCACTGGAGGCCTGGGGAGAATAGCTCCATAGAATACAAATTACAACAGCAGATCAGTATCATTCACAAAATATACACTTGTAAATAAAAATCTAAACATCTAAATGGCACAACAGGTAGCACATTCCACTTTAGTGTAGGCTGTGGGTTCAAATCCCACACCAGGGGGATTAAATGCTGACCATGTAGTGCAGTATAAGGGGTAGGGGTGCTGCACTCCTAAATTTACCATCCTTTGGATGAGTTGTTAAACAAAGGCCCCATCTGCTTGAGTTGGTGACAGCATGTGTAACTGTAAAAGATCCCATGGCACCTATCAAACAAACACAGTTGGATCCTTTACTTATATACAAAAAAGAACTTATTTACCACGTATTAACAAATATTTACAAATGTACAAACATTTAGCTATACAAGTATGTTTAAAATATTAATTTTCCTTACAATCATACTAAATTGTCATCCCTATTAGTCCCCCACTCCTCTTTCCATAACCACCATCTGATTTTAAATTAATATTGCTGCTAAAAATCCATTTACCAACAAACATAATTTCATTTATTCTTCATTCCATATAAACTACATGGCAAAAATAACTTTTCATCTATTCTTTTAACATATTCTTTACTTCTATTTCATATTATCCACATTTAATCATACCCATATTTATTTTATCTTTTATATCTTCTTGACAGCTCTTCTTTGCATAGTTTTCCCCATAACTTTTTTACTCTTCTACATTTCAAAAGCACATCTTCAGTAGTTTCTTCTACTTAATGTAAATATATTCTATCCCTTTTTTATATGGCATATTTCCTTTTACTGGTAATTGATTACCGGTCTCCACAAAAAAAATATTCTCTTTCTGTTAACTTTCCTTTCTTTAAACCTTTCTAGTACATATTGTACTACACTATTCATAATCTTTTCCTGAGTTATTTCCAGTCCTTTTAATTTTTTTATCTTACTACACTACCATCTTCCTTTACTAATCTGCTTAAGTAACTTGATACTTTTTCCTTGTAAAAATATATTTGCTTAGATAATTCTTGTATTTTTCTTGATTTCTTTCACATAATTCTTTGTCAAAGTACTTTCTATCATGCTCTAAATCTTCCAATGCATCATATGTTCTTTCATATTTTTCTCTATTTTTCCTCACATCATACTGCCACCATAAAAAAAATATATTTTTCCTTAAATATCATCCGCCATTCAGACCAATATTTTATAAAATGTTCTCACGGTAATATGATCTTTCAGTAACTGTAGTACTATTCGCTTTCCTTCTTCATTCCATACTTTTTAATTAATTCTTTTTATTCCTTTCCCTATTATGTATTCATGGTTTTCCTTTCTCTAGCCATATTGCAAGATGATCAGAAAATCGTTTCAACTATTTCCCCTTCTCCTATAACCAAACCTTCTGACACTATAAAATCTATTTTAGTCCTAGACATACCCCATTGTAACCCATGAATTTTTGTCCCAAAGCTTTAACTTACCATGTCTTATAACTTCTAGAATTTTTCTTATATCATTTCCTTTCTTTTCATGCTTCCCTCTTAAATCACAATTAAAGTCTCCTGCTGTTATAATATTGACGTTTATCACTATAGTCTAAAATCTGATTAAATAAGTTTTCCCTTTCTTTACAGTTGGTATAAGCATATAATGTTATAATGCTATATACTTTCAATTTTAAATCTACACTGCTTAATCTTCCCATTTTTGCTAAAATTACATTTTAAATCTTTACTGTATTTCTACTGAATATGGCTATTCCACAGTACCGCTCATTTCTCAAATTTCAGATTAGCTTTCCTCCCTGTAGTTTGTTTGCAGTTTTTCTTTATTTGTTAAAAATAGTGCATCTTCTAATGTAATTACAACTACATCACATGTATTACACCACTCCAAAATCCCTATTCTTCCTATTATATTGTTAATGCAACTCACATTTACAGAAAACACTAACATTATTATTTATTTATTTATATTTGTTGACTGGGAGTGTCCGACTGGACGTAAGTCCATTTTCAGCGGAGGCCCGCGGAGAAAAGCTCCACAGTTAAAATAAACAGACAGTAGTTACATTGGATTACATAGCTATTAACAATTTACATAGCAATTACTTACAACATATTTACAGATGAAGAACATAGTACATCAGTAGACAACTAGAATCTTTATCTGTGAAGCACATAACAGACATTAACAAATGTTACAAGAAGAAGTTCCTGCTGTATAATAAGTACTGGCTTATGAGCATCTGAGCTTGCTATAATCAAGGTAGTTAGTGGAGAGAAAGGTAGTGGTTGGATGGGGAGGGTGATATTAGAGTGGAAGTTGCAAGGGCATAGCCAGCATGTTTTTAGGTGCGCGTTTAGTAAAGTTTTGAAGTGGGTGCATGATGGTATGGAGGTAATTGTGGGTGGGAGTGAGTTCCATAATTTGGCTATGGCACAAGAGAATAGTGCTTCACCAGCAGTTACTGGCTTTAGTGATCGTTTCATTTTTATTTTCCCTTTTCTTTAAATTCATAGGTTCACAGCAGTTACTAGGCTAGCTACCTTATTGGCCCATTTTAAGCCTAGACAATTTCACTTCCAAAGGTGAGAATCACACTGCACCTTATTTGTGAGTCAAACAACTTAATTACACCAAGCCCCAACCATCAGCTATATATATATATATATATATATATATATATATATTTTTTTTTTTAATCAGTTCCCTTCCTTTTTTTGTTTTGTACTTGTCAAGTTAAATTCTGTCTAACTCTTTTACCATAAATTTATTTTACTATCTCCCAATTTATGTCTTCATCACTTCACTTACTTCAGAGTCTTTTTTTTCTATGTGCTTATTGTTTTTTCATCTAATTCTTCTATTTCTATTACTTCTAAGATTTCTTCTTTGTTCATTTTCTTCTTACCTTTTTTCTTACTCTTATTTTCATTTTACAATCCATCCATAAATGTCCAATTTTGTACATTTATAACATTTAAATTCCCATTTTTGTATGCTGCCCCATTTCCCCCAAATATAACATTTTCTTTTATAACAGTTACTTATCAAATGTCATTTTGTTTTCCACAAAAAAAAAACATGTTTTAGTTGTTCCAAGTATTTTATGACACCCCTATTCCCCTCCACATTTATGATGTTTGGTAAATGTATATTTTTTTTTCTCTATTTTTAACGCAATATTACAATAAACCCCTTTTAATCAAAAACCTTTGATGTGTCCATTACTTCTTTACATAAAGTTTTCAAGTGCCCTTTCAAAGTGTCTTTCCACTTCTGTTTGAAATTATCCATGAATATTCTTTTTTGTTTCCCTGTTAAACACTTATCACAAAGATTCCATGGGTTACAGTCTTTCTTTTTTCATATTAAAGAAAATTTTCCTATCAAAGAAAATTTTCCAATCAAAAACAGTCTCACATATGTCACAAAATGTCTTTCTTAATGAAAATAAATGCTTTTACCTCATGTGCTTGATACCCAAATGAGTTATTAAATTTTTTCACACTTCATACCTGTCCATTTCTTTATCTTCTTTACTTTGAATCCTTACCATGTACTTCCATTTTTCATTTTCTTCTTCCTTTTTCTCTTCTGCTACTCCCCTTTTGCCTTCTTTTACTTTTTCTGCACGTTTTCTTTTCTTTCTCACAACTATGCTTCAGGATTGTTTCTGCAGCCTCCTTTTGTATTTTCTCCATAATGTCCCCCCAGGAAATATCTCCATTTTCTGTTTCACTCTGCATCACCATTTACTTAAGTAAATCATCCCACAACCCTCCTGAATGGAGGGTTATAATTATACACCCATCATTTGCTGACACCTCCAGATTTATTTGAAACATCGCCTCAGAATCCTGCATGCAATATTTGCTTTTGTCTATATTTCTCAACCACTCCATTATTTCCTTCTGCCTCCCTGTTTCTCAGGGCCGCCTCTGCACATGGAACAGAAACAGGAAGTGCTCATGCAAAATGGGTCCCATTCACAACAATGATGAGTAGGAGATGTTCCCCAATGCCCTGGCCAAATTTCCCTAAGTAGTAGAGATACCACCTCTGGTCTCAACTGAAAAGAAGCTAGTAGCCTAGTGGGACTAAACTGCTCAACAATGGATAAATGAAATAAATAAACAATCTATAGGAAATATAAAAGATAAATGTATCTGAGACAAAGCATGAAAAAGAAGAAAACGTATACAACTAAATGCAAAATGAGTATGAAAAGAAAAGAAAAAAATTGTAGCACTGGTGACAGAAGTTTAAGGTTCCCCCTCTGCAGAGTCACACATGAGAGGAAATATTGAGCAGACCATGTTAGACAATAGTATGGTGAAGCAGCAGAGAGTTGTAGGCCAATAGGGGGATCAGAACTATTAAGAATATGAGGACATGGGGAAAATGGGAAATTTTAATATTAGCCAGAGTAAGGAAGGAATTCCTTAAATAAAGCTTTAAATGAATGAATGTTAAGTAATGACCTAATTGGGATCGGGATCAGGTTCCTAAATTTGACCACACAGTTGGAATATAATGCTGTGCCATATAGATTTCTTTGGTTTATAAATTTCAAGTAGCTGTTTGTCAGTTGAGTGAGATTGACAGTTCATGTTACATGTCTGACATGTGCAAAAACAATGTTATATTGGGAAGAGAGGTGCAAATGTTTTCCTGTTATACAGAGATGCAAATACAACTAAGGTGTGTCTGTAGAAAGTCAACATTTAAAGAAAGGACTGATTTTTCACCAGAAAGCATTTTTTATCACTGTGGTTTGTGCAGTGCTGGAAAACAAAGTGTGCACACTCACGTATGTATGTGTGTGGGGGGGGGGGTACACGCACATGCATGCATGTGTGGACAGGGAAGTCTGTCTTTCAGTAAATATAGCAAGAAAGATTCAAAATTTACAGATTTAGTGGCACATTTAGTTCAATTTATTTGTAGAAAATATGAATTTTGTTTTTTTTTTTCAAGGATTATGAACGAGAGGTCAATATAGTTTGCAATAAATAAATGATTTCTCGTTGCCTTCTGAAGACTCACAGAACACATTGATTTGCATATTTCTATACTCAGAAAACCGCCCGCACTTGTTATATGCAGTGCATAGTACATGTTTAATCTGTTGTTGCTTCAGTGTTTTCTAAGTCATAGGAAAACATTAAAACATATGCAACGTGTTAAAATGTTTAGCATACAACTCTCAAGATCAAGCCAAATCCTCAGTAGTAGACATATCAGCCTTACAAGTTAATACAATTCATACTCAGTGGTATATAACTATAGTAGGTCTAAAGAGAACAGAGGATAAAATGCAATCTGCAAAGGAACACTATAATCTACTGTATATTTTCTATAGTAAAATATATTTTTACAAAAAAACTTTTATTGTGTCTAGTGAGGTGACTGTCAAACAAGTGCATTAGTTTTACCAAATAACATCACATTGCTAGAAACTGAAGAATCTGGAGATTTTAGATGATAGATTTTCTGGCATTATTACAATAAGCCTCTCTCAAAATACAGAAAAGTCCTTGACTAACCCATAGATACCCAAAAATTCTAGGCCTCCTAACAAAAATCTATGTTACACCACATAAGCTAACTCGCCTACCCCCAGCAGGCACACATACACCTCAAATTACCAAGATTTGTTATAGCACACTATTCTTTTACTATGGATTTGCGCTCTGTTATACATAGTCATTCACTCATTTTATTTTGCATTTAGCCTCATCCCACATACAAGCCAACCTAAATCTCACCAGTTTATGTACAAACATTTTCAGACTTGCTTGGGCCACCGTGAAACAGGCCTGAACCTCCCCAGGGAGGCTGGCCCCAGCATTTAAGAACCATTGCTTTTGACTAATTAAAATACAAACATTCCATAACTCCCTTTATAGTGTACCCTAATGTGTCCCTGAAGGAATAATGATGCACATCAACAAAAGATTATTATGTCATGGAAGGTAAATTAGACACGCAAACACCATTATCAGAGAGACTGCAATGCTTTTACTGCCATATGACATTTTAATCTTTCCAAATAAATGTATTGCAATGAATATAGATGTGTTGCAATGCATTCCAGTTTGCTGCAATAAAAAGTTAACATGTTTATGCTGTTATTTATAACCATGTGTTATCACAGTGTTGTTAAAAACCATGGCCAAGCATTTAAGAACTGTGAACTGTACTCTGCATGCTTATTCATAGCAAAGTGCCCATAGCAATAAAGAAGCAAATGAGAGGAGACCAAGCACTAAATTAAATCTTTTTTTTTTTTTACTCAAAAAATTACTTTTACAAGAAGTGTGGCGCCTGTGGGTATTTATGTACAGGCTATAAAATACTGAATGAGTAAACACAGAGACATGGTAGTTGTTAGATCTCAAGATTCGGTAGCAACATTTGTTATCTAAGCTTTCTCATACACCATCCAATATATTGCATTTGATAGAGCCAGCCATAAAAAAGGCTTTTTAGTGTCACTGACAGTTGGCTGGAATCCTCAGTTTCTAGTCGCAGCTTTAGCATTAAATCTTGAATACAATTTATTTTTTATTTTTATTTTACATTTGCTAACCGGGGGTGTCTGACTGAGCAGAAAAGGCCCTTTTTCAGCAGAGGCCCGGTAAGAAAAGCTCCACAAAGAAAAATTACAGACACATTTAGTTATTTAGACATGATCAGTATACACACAAATTACAAGAGACATGTTTTTACAGTAGTATGCGGCACATAAACAGTTACAGTGGAGAGAACAAACAAAAATATATTAATTTTAAAAATAAAGGTAATTAATAGATTTGTGGTGTACAGCTGAAATTTGGAACATAGATAGAATACATACATAGTACACAGGTACAGTACATACATTGTAGATTAGCCAGTGTTTGTGAGTAAGATTGAAAACTATCATCAAGTGCTCTAGATTTAGTATGTATATGTTATCTGCTTTCACTAGCCTGGGGAGCAATCATGGCATTGCCAGCTTTGCTTGAGATGTTGCCTGATGAGGTCTTTAAAGGAGGCTTTGGATGATGTGTTTTGAACGCTAGTAGGGACAGAGTTCCATTTTTTAGCCACTGCATCTCCAAGGCTATTGTAGCTGTTGGTGACTTCTAGTAGTAATTTGCTTGATGATCTAAGAGGCCTTTGGGCTAAGTGATGTTGTACTAGGTTTTTGAGTGCAGGACACTTATTGGGGAGGTAATAGATAGAATGACAGAGGCAGAGCTGATTGTAGGTTAGGAGGTTGGGCAGTTCAAGCCAGTGGAGCTGTCTCAAAGCAGTACAGTGATGAGTTCTATATGAGCAATTTGCAGCAAAGCGGGCAATTCTGTTATAGCAGGCTTCCATTTTGCTTAGTTCAGTTTTGCTGAGATTAGTCAGAATGGGAGATGCATAGAGTAGGGTGGATAGAAGTTGGGAGCAAGCAATGGCTGATCTTGTGTTGTTGGTAAGAAATGGTTTGATACGGTAGAGTGACCCCAGTTTGGCATGTACTTTAATAGTTAAGTTGAGATGACTATCAAATTTTAGGTGGGAGTCTATGGTTATTCCCAATAGCTTAGCCTGTGCCAATGGAGAAATTGGAGTAGCATTTGTGGAGTAGATAGTGAATTGACTGTTAGTGTTTTTGTTAGAACTGGTTATAATCATAAGCTGAGTTTTCTTTGGACTGAGGATAAGTTGGTCTTTGGTAAGGTAGTTTTCAATGTCAGAGAATGCTAGTTGAGTTGTTTGCAGGAGGGTGGGAATGTTTTGTGCAGCCCAGATTAAGGTAGTGTCATCTGCATACTGAATTATAGATGCATGCTGTGTGGAGGTATGGAGGTCATTTGTGAAGACTGTGAATAGTAGTGGTCCTAAGATAGAACCCTGTGGGACTCCTATAGTTATGGGGTAGCCGAGGAGAGAGAATTTTCCCATTTCACAGCTTGGTACCTGTCAGTTAAGTAGCTTTGGAACCAGGTAAGAGTGGAATTTGATAGATGATATTGGTTTAGTTTGTTTAGCAGGATTTGGTGTGAGACTGTGTCAAATGCTTTAGACATATCCAAAAAAAGAGGTGACACTTGTAGGCCTTCATTTTTGAGATGGTTTACTGTGTCTGTGAAGCAGAGGAGGGCTATAGTGGTATTATGGGCAGGTCTGAAACCATGCTGAGTAGGTGACAGGATGTTGCTGTCTAGGAGATAGTTTAGTATTTAGGTATGGATGCATTTTTCTAGGATTTTGGCCAGGGGGGAGAGTAAAGCAATGGGTCTGTAGTTATTAAGTTCAGTGGAGGTCCCACCTTTATGTATGGGTGTAACATAGGATATTTTCCAGAGTTTGGGCACATAGTTTTCAACAATTGATCTGTTTATGAGAGTGGAGACTGGGACAGCAGTAGCATCTGCTGTGAGTTTCAAGAAATAGCTGGGGAGTAGGTCGGCTGCTGTTGATGAGGTTTTTAGTTTGGAGAGCATGCTTTTGATTGAAGTGGTGGAAACTGTTTTGAGGGTAAAGCTTGTATTAGTGTTATTTGTGTTGGGGGGATAGTGAGGAAGGAACTGTCCTGTGATACTAAGGATAGAATTGAGTTCACAAAGTGGGAGTTGAATTGTGTTTTGATGGGAACTTTAGTGTCAGGGTGGTTGGTTTGGGGGTAGCCTTTTGGGTGAATTTTAGTAGTTGGTTTACATTTTTCCAAAATTTTTGCGGGTTGTGTTGGTATTTAGTTTGTAATGTTGTGTAGTAGGATTTTTTGTCCAGCCCAATGCATTTTTTTGCACGGTTGCACAGTCCTTGGTACTTAGTTAGGCTTTGTGTTTCTTTGTTTTTTTGATAGTAAAGCCAGGCAGTGTCTCTGGACTTGAGGATTTGTTTGCTTTCTTTACTGAGCCAGGGGTTTGTAGAGGTTCTAACCTTCATTTTGCGCAATGGAGCGACAGGGTCTAGGTGTTGTAGAAATATTTTGTTGAAATATGCTACAGCCTGGTCAAGTGGGAGGGGTTTTAGGGGGGGTCCAATCACATTTACAGAGTAAAGTGTTGAGGACCTCAGGAGAGCATTTTGTGTGTTTCTAGTGGATATATATAGTTAGTGGTTTTGCATATGCTTGTTCTACATATAAAGTATATTATGTTGTGGTCACTTAAGGTGTCTGGGAGACTGCCTGTGTGAGGGTACAATGTGGGGTTGTTAGGACCCAGTCAAGGATGGATTCCCTTTTAGATTTTTTATCACATCTAGTTGGAATTTGGACTAGCTGCTGATAGCCACGGAGATTTATTAGATTACTTGGTGGTTCTGATATACAGGTGAACAATCTAGGTTGAAGTCCCCCAGAATAAGGGTTTCTTGCGAGTATGTGGAAGAACACCAGGATAAGAAGTCTTCAAGGCTAGCAGGTGTATTACCAGGTGGAATATAGATCACAATTGTGGTGATGACCTTTTTAGGATGAAGTTGAAGTTGTGAGATAAGTATGTCCCAATTATTGGGGGAGGGGTAGGAGTTTGGTAATTGATGGACAGTTAAGTTGGACTTGGACAGTAAGGCAGTTCCACCCCTTTACGAAGTGGTCTGTTTTGTCTAATGATATTGTAGCCGGTAGGGAGAACTTCTGAGTTAGGTATGTTTTTAGCCAGGTTTCTGTTAAAGCAACTATGTCTGGGGAGTAGTGTGCTATTGTGGCCTGGAGTTCAGGTATTTTATTTTTGATACTTCTAATATTAATATTTAGCATTAAAAGATGGTTGGTTTTGCTGCTGTTGTTGATTTGCCCAGGGATGAAGAAAGTGGGGGTGTTATGTTCTGACATTTGTGTTTGAGCAGTTTGTGTTGGACAGGATGGATTTGGGCCTGGATTGGGGTGGATATCTCCACTTATGGTGAGCCTGGAGTTAAAATGGTTATACAGATGTTGGAGTTTGGTGAGGAGTGTGAGAAAGTATTGTGTTTTTTTGGAGTAGGAATGAGAGCATATGCGTTTAGTTCTGAATTGGTCCGTTATGTAGTTCTTGAATAACTGGGCAGATATTATTATAATGTGTGGTGTCTGTATACGAGAGTGCATAATGTAGTGTTGTGCTACTAAGTTTAGGGATATTGCTAGAGTGATAACTTGTGGTGTTGTAAAGAATTATGAGAAGACAGACTAGACTTAGTTGTGTGATAGCCATGGTTATACAGTTTAAGTTATGTCTAGGTGGGGGGGGTCTGAACAGGAATTATAGGGTTGCACTATATGTGTATGGGGAAGTAGTGTGGGTGATGTAAAAAATGCCTAGTGGGAATGAGAGTGATTGGGAGTATTTTGTGTGGAGCAAGTTGGTGTGGTATAATGTGATATGACTTGAGGAGCTGTGATTGGTGGAGGTGATGTGAGGGTGAGCTGTGGGTGTGGCTGTGATTACTATAAATGTAGAGGTAGTGGGGGCAGGAGGGAATAGAGGGCAGGGCAGGGGAGCGGAGAGAGCCTGAGCGTTAGCAAGGACGAACGGAGCAGGACAGAGCCAATCAAGACAAGAGAAAAAAGTAAATATTACTTTACAAATCTGAACACTTTAAACAAATTCCTAAGGTCTAATGGCTTACTGGCAAGCAGAATGTAATTGCTGAAAAACACGTGTCCTGGTGGGAGACTAGAAATTTAAAGATGGCTCCATGCTCAGCAGGATTCTAATATAGACTTTGTATTGGGGGAGGGAAATAGCACAAGGGGTGTAAACCAGGTGGAATGCAAAGAAACCAAAGAGGCAATCAGTGGAAATCAGTGAAGGCCTCAGAAGGGGTAAGTAATCATTCAAACTACCTGTAAAGTGAAGGAGAGAAGAGACAGCAAAGTTTATTACGGCTGGGAGTGTCTTCACATTGACTTGCTGATTAGTAACCAGTTTGTGCACAGATTAGAGTAGGGAGATACATTAGCAATGAAGGGGAATGTATAGAGATGCAAATAAACAGGTGGGCCTCCAAGTGATACAAACTAAGGCAGAAAGCACTGAGAGGGCTGCTTGATGGTTAATTTAGTCACAGGGATGTGAATTAAATGTATACTGTCTATTGGACAGTTAGGATTACTGTACTAGTGGGGGGGGGGACACAAGGCTACAACAGTCAGTTTTATTAGCAAGCTGAGAACTACTAAGAAATACTGATAATGTAATAGCTTCACTCTCATAAAACATACAATTAGAATGCCTGGGTGGACTGACCCTGCTCTTGAGGCTCAAAATGTATATCCTTGTTTAGTTTGCAGTACTGATTCCTTCTTATACTGTATGGGTGGAGTGGTAGCCACAGACTGCAGATTTGCCTGAGTGTGCTCTGAAGAGAGAGAGAGAGAGAAAAAAAAAAAGAGAGGATGAAGCTAGTAGAAGGAGACAAAGACAGGTCAAAGGAAGTAATGAGGAGAATACAAGAATTACGAACCTCACGTCAATCTCTTTTAACGTGTCTGCATTCTATAGCTATGTCAAGAATCTCAATGGCAACACCCAGATCTGCTCTGAGTTACATCACAAAGGCACGAAAATTACAGAACCAACTGATATTGCCAACATCCTGGCAGATGGGTTCAGTGCTAACTTTACCCCCCCACCACTTAAAGGGCCCATATCTATACAGGAAGAATGCAGAGTCCCTGTAATCACAACTACGCAGGTAAAAGCTGCAATCTCTAAAGCCAAAAAACACAGCATCCATGGTACCGGACAACATCCCAGGCTGCATTTTACATGAACTTCAGAACAAACTGGCTCCCCACTTAAGCACCATGTTCAATAATAGCCTCACATCAGGCTTTGTGCCCACTTAGTACTGCACAGCAACAGTTATCCCACTCCACAAAGGGGGAGCCACCACTGATCCCGGGAACTATCGACCTATTAGCCTGACGAGCTTGGTCTGCAAGGCCATGGAACATATCATGGAACTCATAAACAAAGACATTGGTAACCTCCAAACTCTGGATCCCACCCAGTTCGGGTTTGTGAAAGGTAGATCATGCCTCCTGAACCTGATCGACTTCTTTGAGGCAGTCACCAAAGCCGTAGATGAGGGTAAGGTGGTTCACACAGCCTATCTTGACTTTGCTAAGGCTTTTGACACCATTCCCCATTCTAGAATTATAGCTAAACTCACTAAACTAGGTATAAATCCCTACATCACAAGATGGGTTGCCAACTGGCTCACTGACAGAACACACACTGTAAAAGTTGCAGACTCCAAATCTGACCTCAAAGCAGTGACAAGTGGAGTACCACAGGGTTTCGTCCTGGGACCTCTCCTGTTTGGTATCTACATTTCTGAAGTACAGGCTAATAAAGATGGCCTCTGGCTAATGAAGTTTGCAGATGACTGCAAACTAGGAGCCATAGTCAAGTCCCCAAATGATGTGGACATCCTACAGAAGGGCCTTGCTGAGACAGATGCCTGGTGTCAGAGCCATGGCCTCAAGCTCAATGCCAAAAAGTGCAGCATCATCCCCTTTGGTAAAAACTCTGTACCCATGAACTACCACATAGGCAGCAATCTACTTAACACCAAATGTGTGATAAGAGACCTTGGGACCCAGGTGGACCGTAGTCTCTCCTTTGATAGTCACATCGCCACAGTAGTCAGGAAGTCCTATGTGGCACACCTCATCATAAAAGGGGTCTCATCCAGGAAAAGAGGTCATTGTTCCCCTCTACTCGACACTCAGACCCATTATAGAGTACAATGCCCCTTTTGAAATGTACCTCAAGACATCTGCAGCAGCTGGAAAGGCCATAGAAGTACCTCACAAAGAGGATTACTGGCCTCAAACAAATGCCCTACACTGACCGCCTCAAAAAACTCCAGCTTTACTCCATAGCATATTGCCTACTCTGACCTGATCTCTGCCTAACATATAAAGCTTTCAAACCCAGAGCTGTTGGACATGCTACACCTAAAGAAACCCCAATCCCTCTGAGCTATATGCTCTAGGGACCTAAACCTTGCCACCACAATAAACAGGACATGCTGGAGGGATAGATTTCTGTTCCAGAGACTTCCCATACTCTGGAACAGGCTACCCATCTATGTCAAGCAAAGTTCTTCATTAACACTCTTCAAGGAAAAATGAGAAATAGGAAATACACCCTGGAATCACTTCTGTGTCTCTGCTTGACAGTGGCATGGGAAAATAATTTTCTTGGGTGGCGTAAGCCAGGGAACCTTGTTGGCTAGGCGTACGTAGGCCCTTGGGCTGATAGATAGCCTAGTTCCTACCTATGAACCACTGACTATCTGTAACCTGTGTGCAGTGAAACTGAAATGATCTGTAAGATTTACTGAAAGATTTGCCTGAAAACAGTCATTTGTCTGACTTGGCTTTCTAATACAAACCCCCTTGCGCAGACAAAATCATATAATGAATAGTTGCTGTGATGATATGAGGTAGTGCCATCTGTGCCTGGGAGAGTAGGGAAGTGCATGTGTAACATATGTCAGCATAGCTAGCTGGAGTTTTGTAAAATTATGTCATTTGACTATCACACTGATTTGTACAGATGCTTGGGTTAAGTGCATCAATAGTGGGTCCTGCAGGACAGAAAAGAGATATACATGTATGTCAGACAGTATCATAGCTAATTAAATATATATATATTTTAACAGAGAATTCTGGAAGGGAAGAGGTTAATCTCAGTCCAAACAAGTTTGAAAAATAGGTTGAAAATTAAACTGGTTGGTTTAGGTCATAAAGATTTTATCTTTTAGGTCTAATTGCAACCAGAGATAAAAATATTTAGGAAAACCAGTACTAGGAATCTTACTGTATTTTCCTTAGTGGTGAAATAATTGCTACCCTGCAAGGGTGGAAGTTTTTGAAGTTGTTTTATAGCTTTCAGATGCTGCAACAGGTCTTAGCTAAGTTCTGGATATGTATTGTACCAGAGTGGCCAGATGTGATGTCATTGTATAACCAACACTGAAATTATTTATTTTTTTAGATATTAATGAGAGATATTCCGGAACTCCCACAGCAGCACTTTGTTTTTCAGAACCTGACAGAAAAGATCTTTCAGATATCTTACACAAGTTCACAACTTATCTTGGCTTGCTGTAGCAGGCAACTCAACACACTTCATCTTGCCTTACTTTAGTAAGTAACCAGGGAACAGTAATTCTTTAGTCAGGAAAATATAGTGAGGTTAGTTAAATATTGTTTTTCTGCATATGTCTGAATCTATCCAACTATGTTATTTTTTATATCTCCTGTGATTGAAACATTGTTTATTGTAGCTAGATATTCAGTATGCTCATGTTTTCTGTTTTATTATTTATTAAATATTTCTATACCTTTCATTGTGGCTGGTCTTTTAGAGGATACTTAACATATTGAGAATACTTATGCTTACTTTAGTGACACTGGCTGTTCCTGAAAGCCTTGCTGCATTGGTCAAACTCTATCATTTGTATTAGTATTAATTTTTATCAGTATAATTGGGCACCCTTGTAAGATATTTAAAGGAGCTGACTGGTGGCAGCATAATTACCTTACAGTCTGGGCAGAGGGGGCACAGCTGGTAAATTTGTGCCAGCCTTTCCCAGTGTGTGTGTGTGTGTGTGTGTGTGTGTGTGTGTGTGTGTGTGTGTGTGTGTGAATCAAATATCCAAGTGTGTGTGTAAGCTACTTGGAACAGGGACACAGAGCTCCAAAGTGGTCAGTGTGGAGTCTTGTTTGGGGTCTGGAGAAAAGACAGAGTGTCCAGCTCCAGTCTGGAGTGTGCTCCATGCGTGTTCTTAAGGGAAATTGTGCTTCACGCTGACAGCTGCATCTGGAAATACTGAGTGAATCCATTTTTGTTCCTAGTGCCCGCCCCTCACCATTATCAGTGGTAAGGATTAAGGCTCTCTCATTACTGGCCCAGAGTAGGGATGGTCATAGTTACAAAGACATTACTTCTGTACACTGTTAATTCTTTCATTCACAATACAGTTTGAGATGTAAAGAGTGACAGTTTCTTCAGGTGTGTTTCTGCATTACAGCAGTGACCTCAAATATATTCCTTGCAAGGTTATTGTCCTGCATTTGACTGACTTTCCATATTTAAACAAAGGATGTGGAAGGTTGTTTCTAGTCTGTTTCTCTACTTTCTCCTGCTTATGCACACCTTTAGTACTGTTAACCTCCACATATAGCTTATTAACCAATCTCTGTATTTTGCATTCATTGTTACACAGGTAAACCCACAAGCCCACAGCTGCCTCTTTTAGAGCATTGTCTGGTTAGGTAACTTGCTCAGTATACAGTATGCAAGTTAAATTAAGGAACTCATATCCAGCACCACAAGATGAAGAAACTAGTTTGCAACTCAGAACCTTAACCCTCTGAGTTAGGTTGCATTCCAAAGAGGCCTAAGAGGCCTAGTTGTTCAAACAAAATGTCATGTTTCTTCTCATAGATTCATAGGTTCGTACTAAGCTAACTGCCCTTGCGAGCCATTTTAAGCCTAGCCAATTATCCCTTGTGAGACTCAAACCCTGCACCTTGTGTTTGTAAGTCAAACACATTAACCATTAGGCCACCCTCCCAACCCTAAGAGCAGTACACTATTTATTCTTTTCACTGACAAGGCATCAATCCAAGTGCTCTTTATTCTTTTCCTGCCAATACGTAAGGATAGTATGATGCTGTTTTGCTGTATCACCACATCTGAAGCTCATGATACATGTCTGCTCTATTCATTCTGAAGCATCACAATATGGCAAGCATTGAGCTTCTTTTTCCCTATTAAATGTCATTTATTCAGGATTTGGAAGTATCATATTCTGCCATACCCTGGCAAGTGACAGTGCTGTGGACATAACAAGGACTTTACCAAATATGGACCCAGAAGCTCTTCTGTTCTGGTGACACATCTTAATCTGTGACATAATCTGGTGATGTGGCTAATTAGCACCTTTAGCATACAAGCTTCTTACTGTTTGTCACCTTCCGAATTGAGGTAAATCCATACATTGTATTAACTGGCTGATTACTTACTCTATAGTATAGTATATACTGCTACATACTATCTATAAACTACTGTATTTACTGTCTATTGCTGTATATTATCTATATAAAAATGCATAGTGTTGTGTACCGTCTATTAAATTACTTCTATACTACTGTAGCTACTGTATAATGCCATATAGTATCAGTATACAAATGCATACTGCTCTATACTATCTGTGCACTACCTGTACACTAATACATACAGTAGTATACAGTAGCATGCAGTAGTATCTACTGTGCAATGTTGTATAGTCCATCCATCCACAACCCCTATTTTCAGTTTTTAGAGCTAGGGTTAGGGGTGTCACTTCAATAATGATAATCAATCTAGAGCGATAGTATCAGTATACCACTGCATGCCACTGTATACTAACTGTATACTAATATATACCATTACATACTACAGTATGCTATCTGTATACTACTGTATACTATCAGTACAAATGCATATTGCTTTACACTAGCTGTATACTACCTGTACACTACTACTGCATATTACTGTATACTATTGCTTGCTACCTATACACCACATCTATAGTACTATATAATAGCTACTACTGTATACTAGTGTATAATTTCTGGTATGTTTGAACACTGTATTCTATTTGTGTCATTTATATACAATATCACTGGTATTTGAATTTGCTCATTTACCTTTGAGTTATTTTTCCAGGCTATAGCTAAAAAAAGTATGTCTACATCAATCTGCCTGTCCAAACTATTACTTATCCAAGTAAAGCAGAACCCAAATGTGACATAATGAATCCCCTTTACAGTTAACTGAAGTGAAACTGCCAGAGGTGCAATCCTGAAGCTTCTAGCCAAATCCTCGGCTCATCAAAAAGCTGCCTGAGATGGAATACAATCTTCCAAATTCCCCATGCACAGGGACATGCTGCTTGCACTCCACTTAAATATAACCAACTCCAAGGTCAGAGCACTGTAGGGTACTTTCCTTGCAAAATGTTTGCAGTAATAAAATAGCTTCATTGGGAAAGTCTGGTGAGATATGCCTGTGTCATTTCAACTGTGGTCATCTGTAGTGTCCTAACTAACTCAGCTTCTCCAGACCTTAAGTAACTCAATTAGTCTTGTGGACCTATATATTCTTCTTACAGGATTGATATACCTTTACAATAACTTCACACCAGCAGTTTCTAATACTAAGCAGCTTTATTCACATAAACACACGCTGTTTTTTAGCTTTTTCCCCTACTGAAGTGTACTTTTATTGCAGCTCTTTCCATCCTGGATGGATTCTAAAACTGTGTGTGTGTGTGTGTGTGTGTGTGTGTGTGTGTGTGTGTGTGTGTGTGTGTGTGTGTGTGTGTGTGTGTGTGTGTGTGTGTGTGTAAAATAAATTTTTTGCAAAAGTCTCATTGGCTACACTAGGGCTACACTTGAAGAAAGCTGTGTAGGTAATATTCTGAAGTCATATTTTTTTCCTGTCCTCTTGGCTGTCTCCCTTTTTCTTTTTTCTTTCAATTACTATACTGACTCTATAGTATATTTTCTTCATAAGGATGTCAGGATTCCCCTCTCGGCTTTTTTTTTACTATTTTTTTTAATAATCAAAGCAACATCACATAAAATTGAAACATTATTCTACAATGTAATTTGCTCCTATCCTATTCTAAAGATCCCACTTCCACCTCTTATCTCTGTTACAATATTCACTACTTCAAGAATGGTTAGTTTAGTCTTTGAGTTCCATTTCCTAGTGACTGCTTTTTTGGCAGCCACCAGAATTAAACTTAAGGCCTTACTATGATTTCTGACAGAGTATTCTGCAGGAAATTTTAAAGTCCCCAAACTCATTACACTCCCAAAAATATGCTCCCAATTACCTCTTTCTTCTCACTCAAACTCAACATTTGTAATCTACCTGAGGAAAAATTCTTTGGACTCTGCTTGGGGTATACCTATGCAAACATTTCCAAGTATGGATCCTAAATCTTCTAGGCATTGTTGCATATTTAGAAGCCATACATATATCCCCCATTGTTTCTTTGTGAATTGCTTGTCCAGTCTCTCTTCCTAATCCTTTCCAACCTCAGATGATTGATTCCTTTAATCATACAATATTTATATGCCCTACTAATTATCCATTAATCATACAATATTTATATGCCCTACTAATTATCCATTTCAACAGCAGCTTCTGTTCTTAATTCAATTAAAAGCTCAACCAGTGCAGGTCTTTCATGATTCCCCTATCCCTTTCTCTTTGGCTATACTCTGATATCAATCCTAAGCCAATCTTTAACCTGCATTCCAAATGTATTCTTGGCTTCTTCCCATTCTATTACCTTCCCCTTTCTAATTATCTGCTCCCAATACCTTGGTTCCTTTGCCAGTTTTGTCCAGCAAATTCCAGCCACTTTTTGCCTATTCTCTGTACCCCTAATGCTGTACTTTAATTGAGGTAAACATCATGTGTTGAACACATAAGAACTTGGTTATGACTCTAAAGCTGATCATTACCTGGTATATAATTTATGTTAAGTGTGCATACAAATTAATAGACAGTGCACTTATTAACTGCTTAAGAAATGCATCAGCAAGAATATGAGACAGTGTCTGTCTCTCAGTAGCAATAACACTTGCATGTACCATTTGGGGACAACACCCAGGATTATTCTAGAAATATTTTGTGCACATAACACAGGTACAACTTAAATTTCTTGAGTTACTAATATTGTTTGTAGCTCACATGATGTATTTGTGACCGCATATCTGTGCACATTGCCTCACTTATGTGGTAAAAAATATATAGTACTATAGGTCTACAGAAGTAACCACTTGAAATGTAGGGACCCATACTGAGTACTGAAATATGAAGAATGAAAGGCCGAAAAGGCTTATATATATACATTAAGTCTGAGATGGATATTTTTTGTAATATTCCCTTTCCCTAATATACAGCAATCATGGATTTAGTACATAAGTTCGGGAGGGTGGTGGGGGACTATTCCCCCATATCTGGGGTGCAGTGGGCCAACACCCTGGAAAACACAAGTTTAAAGCTGAACAGTGAGGTTTAATGTTAGCTCTTCCCCTGCATTTTTGGTCTTTGTTTTTTGATGTGCTGGCACTTGGTGTTACAAGTGCCAACATTTCAGTAGGAAGCCTGTCAGAAAAATATGTATTAATGTGTGTATGCTTAATGCTAATTAGAAACTAAATGAGTTAACACGTTTTTCATTCTATTTTATATGCACTGTTTTATATACAGTTGAGTTTCATATGAGACTGAAAAGATGCTTTTTGAAACTGCAGTGTGCTTTCTGAAACTTGCAAGATGTCCCCTGACCTAGTAATTGCTAGCACAGCAATATTCATGTCTATGCCTTTTGGAAATGTACTTAAGCAGGTGATTATCTGCTAGGTCAGGGAAAAATGAATGAACAATGCTATATTCTGTAAATGTAATGATTTTAAACAATCAGCTCTGTTCGAAGTATGAGAACATACACAGCTGCAGAAGTTAGAGATAACATAGACAAAGAACTGTTAGAGAAATGAACTGCAATCTATACTTGCTTTGTGCTCGAATTAGCCATAGTACCTTAAATGGCAACATTGCATATATCTAACCAGTGGTAGCCAAGGCCATGTTGTTTTTCTTAGGAAGTTTCTCACAAAAATTGATAGTACCAGCAGAATATTGTAAAAACAATCACTAAAAATGATGACAAAACTTGTGATTCACTACGTTAGCTTGGTAGGCAATGTCTTATTAGAAAGTGTATAAAAATGTCTGCATTTCCTGATTCTAGTTAGTGAAACTCTGTATTAGCACGTTTTTGTCTCCTTGCTGCAAGATTAAAGTGCCTTAACCTGAAACTACCGTGTTTTGATCATTTTTAAAGTATATTTTTCCTTTGACAGTTTTGGTCCTTCGGACTGGAAAGTATCTCTCACTCTAGGCTCAGGTCAGAATTGGGCCAGGTGGCATGTACCCGTATGGAGAAGTGGCCACATCGGCTCTGTTTTGAAAGATCTCTGACTGAATTGTCATTCGAAAGAGGCCAGCCACTGTTTCTGATCTGGGATTGGAGGACGAGTCAACGTTCCGGTGGATCAACGCACGGAGGGTCAGGTAAGGAGGAATTTACCTTTTTTATGTTTTAGATCAGGGACTTGTTACAGTATTGTTTTGTCAGGGAGATTTGCATGTGCAGATCAGGGACAAAAAGATTGCTGTCTTGTCATAGATCAGGGAAACCGAATAGGTAGGCAGTTATTCTAGATAAACTGTGAAAAGGTGTAAAATCATGATACCACGTGATAAGAAGGGTTACGTAACAATTTCTAACTTAGCTAAAGCAACATGGGAAATCAGTGCACAAAAAGTTCCCCGAGACCCGCCCCTAACCGAAGACGCGAAATATATGCAATTACAGCGTGCCGATAATGTTAAGTATTATACAAAATGCAAAGAAAACAAATTGAGAAAACTGACTGAAGGTCCACAGAGTACAAAAAAATCTTTAGCGAACAAACCAATGTAGACCACCACAATCCTTCGATAAAACACTAATTTAATATGACAAGGCAAAATTCAACAAGCAGTTTTTAACACAGATAAGCGCTTTCGGGCTCTGCCCTTCTTTAGATTAAATAAAAACAATCTTAGTCACATTTAAATACCTAATTCAAAACAGTTTCCAACCAATCAAAATTTATACTGCACCCTCCTATCTTTGAGGGTGGGTTTTATAGGAACAAATTCATTAAGTCCCGGAAAGCCAGAGGGAATTCCCCACCCAAAAGTTAATTTTAGAAAATTCTTAGAAGACTTACAAGGCATGAGGTTAAGTTACCATTTGAATGGAGAAGAAGTAGAGAAAGTAGTTAGACAAATCGTAGGTCCAGATTGGCACATGATCAGTGGCAACTGGAATCCCCGTGACGCAGAGCTTAGACCACTCCCACATAGTAACGCAGAACTGGACAACAGAGTGAAAGGTCTGACAGACCGAATCTCTGAGAAATGGAAGCCTAGGGCTGATTGGACTTGCATTAATCAATGCATACAACAAGGTGAAACTGTTGATAGATATTATGCCAGATTATTAGAATGTTTTAATTAACCATTGTGGAATGCAGGTACCTGAAGATCAAACACATGATTCCCCATATGAGCAACAGCTAAAGAATGCATTTTTAAAAGGCAGTATTGCACCCATTAGCAGCTTTATTACAAAGCACATGGTAGATCATTGTACAAGTAGATTACAGTCATTACTTGAATATGCAAGACATGCCGAAAGGCATTTTAATAACAAAATGTAAAAGAAAACTCAAGTATTTGCAGTAGAAGATGGATCAGAAGTCTTTGTAGTACAAACTGGGAAGAAGGGTAAGAAAAATACCCAGGGAAACAATCTGATAAACGATCAGAAGACTTTGCAGAGAGAAAGAAAAGGGGTGAATGTTTCAAATGCGGGAAAAAGGGACATTTGGCAAGGGATTGCAGGCAAAATAAGAAGGTAACTACGGAAGATAAGGAGGGTGAGGAATGACTATATGATAGTCAAGAATCACTGGATAGGAATAAACAAAAAAAGACAAATGCAAATGTGATAGAAAGGGTAGAGGATGTGACAAAAGAAATAGAGGATGTACATGAATTTATAGATAATGAAGAAAATGAAATTTTGGACCTAGCATTATTGAGTTTAGAGCTCTACTTGGCAGACACAAAACCAGAAGTTACACTTCTGGTAGAGGGGAGGGAAGTCAAATTCCTGTGCGACTCAGGAGCTTCATGGACCCTGATACATCCTTCCAAACTACCAGAAAATTCAGAATCACTGGACTACATATTAGTAAAAGCAGCTAATGGACAGCTGTATCGGGAGCCACTCTCCCACAACATAGCGATAACTGACCCAGTTTCAGGGATGACCCAAAAAAGCAAAATTGTTGTTTCTGCAAAATGCCCAGTGAATCTCTTGGGCAGAGACCTAATGCAGATATTTGGCATAGCCGTGGTTCCAACTATGCAGGGTATGGAAGCACAGCGACAAATGGATACTTTTGTCGTGCGACCGGAGGGTGAAACATTTTATTGGTACAGCCAGGACTTAGTTACGACTGGTCCAGGGGCAGTAACCAAAGAACTGATGAACATAGCCATCAGTAAATCCCCCTCCCTTGACACAAACAGCATTTGTTGCATTGCACTCTATATTACTGTAACAGACCAGGACCTGATAAAGAATATGAGCAAGAACTGTTTAGAAACCATGCTAATAGGTTAGTATTATGAAATTTGTACTGGGACACAGAAGGAAACAGTGTAGTAAGCTGTTCATTGCCCCAGGAATTCCTAGCACTTTACAAATCTAATCGATTACCACATGTAAGTTTAACTAAAGATAGAAATTTGAAGTGGGCAGACCTAGGAGAAAAAGTCACAAGGTGGGAAAAACAGACAGAGTTAGAAATCTCTGAACAAGGAATACAAAAGAAGAAATTAAATTGGATAACAGACACACCCAGCTGTGCACTCACAGGCAAGTGAGGATAGCAGAGTAGCACTCTTACTAGAGGAAGAGGAAAAAGCCTTACGAGACATACCAGAGACACTCTGGTCAACAGGGAAATCAGATGTAGGACTTGTTTGTACAGCAGGACCAGTTACTATCACATCAAAATCAGCATTTAGACCTCAAAAGAGACAGTATCCCTTAAGAAAGGACACAGAAATAGGAATCAAACCTATAATAGCAGCCTTACTTAAGGACGGAGTCTTAATAGAATCTCCTGATTCACCATGTAATACACCCTTATTTCCTGTTAGGAAAGCAAATGGAGAATGGCGTATGGTCCAAGATTTACAAGCTGTAAATGACGCAGTTATACCCAGGGCACCTAACGGTGTCAGATCCACACACTTTATTGAATGATTTGAAACCGCAACAAAAGTATTTTTCTGTGGTAGATATTAGCAATGCATTTTTCTCAATACTGATACACCCAGACAGCCAACATTGGTTTGCATTTACATTTCAGGGGAAACGGTATACATATACGAGACAACCATAGGGATATTGTGAAAGTCCAACAATATTCGCACAAAAAATGGCAAGTAACCTGGCGGGATTTATCCCACTGAAAGGCAGTCAGATTTTACTTTATGTAGATGACATTCTGCTGGCAGCCCCCACCCAGCAAGAATGCAGAGAGGATACCATAGCATTATTACAATTTTTAGCCACTCAAGGACACAAGATAAACAAAAACAAACTGCAACTTTGGAAAAAACAGGTCAAATACCTGGGATATGTAATATCCAAAGAAGGCAGAATATTAGATGAAGACAGAAAAACAGCAATATTACAAGCACCTAAACCAACTACCAAGAAGGAAATGATGTCCTTCCTGGGTACTACTAACTTTTGTCGGAGTTGGATTCCAAACTATGCCTTGGAATCTGCTCCGCTGACTAACTTGATATTCAAAAAGCCGATGGCAGCACAAGATTTATTACAGTGGACACCAAAAGCAGAATCAGCTTTCTGTAAACTGAAACAACTGATAGCTTCTTCCTTAGTTTTAGGATTACCAAACTATCATAAGCGATTTTTCCAAACTGTAGACTGTAAGGAAGGTTATATGACATCAGTGTTAACACAACAGCATGGGGACAAACAACGCCCCATAGCTTACTATTCATCACAGCTAGACCCAGTGGCGCGATCCTTGCCCCACTGTGTACAAGCAGTAGTCACAGCTGCAATGGCAGTGCAGGCTTCAGCCTCAGTAGTATTGTTCCACCCTCTCACATTGAGAGTGCCTCATGCAGTCGCGATTATTTTACTGCAAGAAAAAGTAGCATATCTTTCTCCTGCTAGACATCTTTCCTGTATGACTATACTGTTGAGCCAACCTCATATGACAATTGAACAATGTACGACTTTAAATCCGTCAACCTTGCTTCCAACCCCTGCAGATGGCAAACCACACTGCTGCCTGCAGGAGATTGAGCAAAAGACGTTACCTAGAAAAGATCTTACAGATGTTCCCTTGGATGATGCCGAGGTGACATACTATGTGGACGGCTCGTGCAGGAGGGGTCCTACAGGACAGACTCTAGTGGGGTATGCAGTAGTTTCTAATACCGAGATTTTAGAAGCAAAGTCTTTACCACACAACTTATCTGCACAAGCAGCAAAATTGATTGCCTTGACAAGGGCATGTACCTTAGCAAAAGGTAAGAGAGTGAACATTTTTACTGACCGTCAGTATGCTTTTTCTACTGTACATGTTTTTGCGCAGCAGTGGAAAAATAGAGGAATGATAACATCTACTGGTAAACCAATTAACCATGCGCAATTTATTTTAGACTTGTTAGATTCTATATGGCTGCCTCAAAAAGTAGCTATTTGCAAATGCGTAGCTCATACCAAGCAACAGGATAGAATTGCAAAAGGTAATGTGAGGGCTGATACCGCTGCAAAACAAGCAGCTTCAGAAGTTTTCTTTTGAGTGAGGAATTACAACCATCTGAGATTTTAGACTTAAAAATGTTAAAAACAATGCAGACACTTACTACAAATGTAAAAAAACAAAAGTGGATAAAACGAGGAGCAATCCTTGAGAAAGGACTGTACATCTCCAAAGAAAAGAAACCGATTTTACCCTCTAACTTGTTTAGATCTGCAGCTTTGTTGAGCCATGGGCAGTGCCATGTCTCAACAGGGGGGATGGTACAGTTAGTGAATCGAGTGTTTACGATGTATGGATTTACAAACTACACAAAAAATTTTTGTGCAGCATGCCATGTTTGTAGCAAGCATCATGCACAAGGGGCATTGAAACCTAAGCAAGGGAGTTTCCCTATACCACCGTATCCGTTCCATACTATTTGTATGGATTTTATAGAGCTGAACAAATGCGAAAATAAGAAGTACTGCCTTGTCATTATAGATATGTTTTCCAAATGGGTGGAAGCTTTTCCAACTAAAAATCCAGATGCAGCTACTGTTGCAAAAGTCCTTGTTAAAGAAATTATTCCTAGATTCGGCATACCGGAAAAGATTTATAGTGACAATGGCACACACTTTGTAAATCAAACTATACAACAACTTAGTCGTTATTTCAGGATTTCTCTGAAAAATCATTGTGCATACCACCCCCAATCTGCAGGATTAGTAGAGAGGCATAATGGGGTTTTGAAAAACAAGCTTTAAAAATTGATTAGTGAGACACAAAAGAACTGGGTGCACTGTTTACCTCTGGCACTGTTGAGCATGAGAACTGTTCCAAATGCAAAAGGGTTAACTCCTTTTGAAGTTCTGTTTGGGAGGGCATATTATACACCTCAATGGAAACCTCTCATGCCTGCAGAGCAGGAGGCTGACAGTTCACTTGCAGGGTATATGAGGCGATTTTTGAATAACAAACTTTTGCAGTTAAATTCTGTTTCAGATAAAGAGCAAACAAGACCATTGGAAGCAGCAGTAGCCCCAGGTGCATGGGTCTGGGTGAAGGTGGTGAAGAGAAAAAACTGGAGTTCTCCGAAGTGGGAAGGGCCGTACCAGGTACTACTGTCGACACCCACTGCAGTCAAGATCACGGAGCGAGCGTCCTGGATTCATTTGGCACACTGTAAACTGGTTAAGAACTTTGAACTGGACAAAAACCTTGTTACTGTTGTACAACGAGAACAAAATGACCAGGTATAGAGCAAACAGAGATGCAGAACAACCTCAGAAAACTTGCATAATTATTCTGGTAGCTATACTGATAACATTGAACTTTTTGTTGTGGCCTTTCCTTTTTCCTGCCACAAAAGTTGAACTGATTAAACATAATGAGCCGACCGTAGACTGGCACCCAAACTTTAACACTTTTCAGGCAATTACACGTGTGTATGCTGAGACTTAATGTTTCGAACTGCTGGATTTGCACAGCCATACCAACAGCATACGGGGGTTATTAATGACTGCAGTCCCCCTAGGGGTCAATGAGACCTGGGAAAATTTGGTTTATGACACCGTAGCTATTAAAGCATATGATAAGGTAGCACTGTATTTGCCTGTGACACAAAAGGGAATTGTATGTTTTTATAAGAATGACACAATTCAGGTGGGTTGGAGCAGGTGCAATGCAACTGTACATTGCAAATGTTATACCAAAGCAAACAAAATGTGTACAGCTTGTAGTTCAAATTATGACTCATTTCTTGAGTCCATGCATAAGACTATTGAACAAGTGCAACGTAATCCTGTACTTTTTAAACAACTATCTGTAATAGATAGGAAAATGTTTCATGCAGGGCAGCCATTTCGTAACAAACTAACTACTAAGGTAGAGGATTGTTACTTTGTGTGTGGTAAGAAAGCATATAAATGGTTACCTGAGAATTGGTCCGGCAGTTGTTTTTTGGGGTACCTGGTCCTGGCCATACAACACGCTGCAGTTTTTCCTTAGGGAAATATTCAAAATACCCGAGATTTGGTCAAGAAAGCTGTCAGGAAGCCTGAAAATCCAGTGGGAGAGATCGAGGTGGGCTGGAAAGACCATCATACTGTGGGTACCAAACTGATGCACATGGACTTGAGTGATGCTGTCATATCGTGGGCAGGCATATTACCTGCATATGGCGCAGTGAAATCGATTTGGGAGCTGCAAAAACTGTCTAAACTTCTCAAAGTAATGAGTAATGCAACTTTTTCTGCTCTTGAATTGATAACTGATGAACTGAATGCTATGAGAACTGTAGTGCTCCAGAACCGAATGGCTCTTGACTTCACCCTAGCGGTGAGAGGTGGTACGTGCACTTTAATCAAAGAAGAGTGCTGTGTGTATATACCTGATCATCAACATGAGATAAACGACCACCTTGAGGTGATACAGCAAGTGTCGGCCATGATCAAACCAGGCCCAAACCCTCTGATGGACTTTTTCCAGAATTTGTTTGGGGGGTGGGGTTCCATCATAATGAACATCCCGATTGCCATTTGTGTGGGATTACTCCTATTAGGAGCATGTATTTGTTGTGGTATTCCCTGCATGAAAAAGTTAATCAGAGAATTTATAGACATATCAGTTTCTGAGACTTTGTATCAAAGTACTGAAATTGAAGAATTGTTAGAATGTGAAACACTTTCATAAGTTTAAACTGAATGACTTTCTTAACTGCAAATCCTGAATGGAAGAGGTTAGGAAAAGAAGCAAACTGTTTATTCTTTTGAAAATAGAATTAAAAAGTATTAACAGGGGGGAAATGTCAGAAAAATATGTATTAATATGTGTATGCTTAATGCTAATTAGAAACAAAATAAGTTAACATGTTTTTCATTCTATTTTATATGCACTGTTTTATATACAGTTGAGTTTCATATGAGACTGAAAAGATACTTTTTGAAACTGCAGTGTGCTTTCTGAAACTTGCAAGATGCCCTCTGACCTAGTAATTGCTAGCACAGCAATATTCATGTTTATGCCTTTTGGAAATGTACTTGAGAAGCAGGTGATTATCTGCTAAGTCAGGGAAAAATGAATGAACAATGCTATATTCTGTAAATGTAATTATTTTAAACAATCAGCTCTGTTCAAAATATGAGAACATACACAGCTGCAGAAGTTAGAGATAACATAGACAAAGGACTGTTAGAGAAATGAACTGTAATCTATACTTGGTTTGTGCTCGAATTAGCCATAGTACCTTAAATGGCAACATTGCATATATCTAACCGGTGGTAGCCAAGGCCACGTTGTTTTTCTTAGGAAGTTTCTCACAAAAATTGATAGTACCAGCAGAATATTGTAAAAACAATCACTACAAAATGATGACAAAACTTGTGATTCACTACGTCAGCTTGGTATGCAATGTCTTATTAGAAAGTGTATAAAAATGTCTGCATTTCCTGATTCTAGTTAGACAAACTCTGTATTAGCATGTTTTTGTCTCCTTGCTGCAAGATTAAAGTGCCTTAACCTGAACCTACCATGTTTTGATAATTTTTAAAGTATATTTTTCCTTTGACAAAGCCATTTACAGATTCCTGGTTCGACACTGCAACAGCCACTTCAAACCATCATTGTATTGTCTGATTTATTTATTTTTTTTTTTGCCTTTACAAATAATTGCTGTATTTTCAATAAAGTGAATTCTTGCTCTCACAGATGACTGTTTTGCATTTATTGGAGATGTGATATTCTAGGTGCTTTAGGCTATAATAAATTTATTAGCTTACAAATAAAAAGCTACACATTACATGACATTGGGTAGGCTGTGTTGGCCCCAGTCACTTTATACTGTGCTTTGCCTACAGTAATGCAGTTTCTCTATACTCGCCCCTCCATGCCAGTTTATTGTGCAGTATGCTGTAAGCAGTGCCACATACAAATGCTCTCAGATGGCTTAACAATGCCAGATGTGACTGCCTTTCAGGGGCTACAGGTAGTCATTTTGAACATCCAGCGGTGAACAGTTACTTCTTAGGGCGAAGATAGTTTAGTGATGCAATTTACTTCTAGAATGAATGAAACACACTATCAGTCTCTGGATTATTTCAAGGATTATTTCATGTATGAAATTCCTTTCTGGTTGCTAAAACAATCATTGGAATGAATCAGTAAAGTAATACTGTTTTAAGCATGTCAAGAAAAATTAAAACTTGTTTATTTAATGCTTTCATCTTCATCGATGATACACCAAGCTTCTTTAGGATAAGTTGAAACATACAGTCCAACTTCCACATTAATACAATGTTATGGATCATATGATTACATTGCTCCAGTAAAATGAATGCTGCATTATGCATCAGCAGAAAATCAAATATCCACCCAATCTGTACAACAATTAGAGTAGTGATGAAAATCATGAAATTCATCCAGTGAAATTAATGATGAATGTGTTAGATACAAAGCAAAAGAGTATATTTGCCCGAAAACAAGTGCTCAAAAGTTGGAATATATAAAATCATACATGTACATTGTGAATACAAGAATCTCAGCTTTTAACTTCAAAGAATCTCAGCTTTTAACTTCAAAACACTTAATTCTGACAAAATAATTCAAACCTGATGGTGCAGCAACATTAAGGCATAACTGACATTCAGTACTTTCTATTTTAACATGCTCTCACAGTCCTCTCATCATAATCCAAAACACCGTTGGCTACAAAATACGTAAACTTTTTAAAATAAGAACAAACCAGTGAAGACCTGTAAAATGCTTAAAAGAACTTCATTTGGACTTCAGAGCACATGCTTGCTCATAAATATTGGTAGACAGTTTATGGGAAGTTTACCCTACCAAGACATACAAATAGTAATATACACACCACCAATGGAATTTCAGGTATAATGTGATTTAACTCAAATGTTGTATTAATATGAGACGGTTCTAAAAGAAAGTTTGTACTTATAAACTGGCACTGCAGCAAAGGCACATGGCTACATTCCAGATTTTTTTTTAACAGACAAGAGAGTCTGTAAAGACTGGTCATTTTCTAAAACAACTTTTCAGATCCCTTGCTGCATTGTAAGTGAAATGACGTTTGGGTCCAACAATTTATTTATTTATTTATTTATTAAGCCTGCATCACCATTACTTTAGCAGTTTTTCTTGACACTAAATGCATCAATGTTGTAATCCAATACTAAAGCATTAATACAAGCACTTTATATTCCCTCATCAGTGTTAAAACCGACACTGCTGCTGTACCCTAAAATACGACAACACTTGCCATACCTATTATTATTTAGCTGTAGGAATGAACCTTGTAACTCTATGAACCAGTGGACAATGTGTCATAAGTTGTAAAAAGCTACAAAGATCAAAGAAAAATATACGACAGCCTTTCTCAACAGACTGCTTCTACATTGCACTACGTCTGTCACTTTGAAAAAAAAGTTTACTTGAATGAATATAATGCAAACTACTCATCTGGCTATGTGGTTTATTCTTATGGCTCAATCAATCAAAGATAAAAGTTCACAGTCTGCAATACATATTACACAAGCTAATTGTGCCCAGCGTGAATGGACCATGAATTAATTTGATGTACCAAAACCTTGTATTTCCAGGCTTCTGTTCAATATCTGTCAATAAGTTGCCACATTTTCTCCTTCCTGGAGATCACATACGGGGACAACATTATTCCTGTGCACAGCAGACTAAAATGCCATCATAGAATTCAAGGAGGTCAAAGACAGTGACCACAATGCATACAGCCAGGCATCAACAGCTACTCACAAGGAGTAGTCTCCAACAAATGGATTGTACTCTGATCGCAGTAGTGCTACTCACAAGGAGTAGCATCCGATTGTACTCTGATCTCAATAGTGCTACTCACAAGGATAAGCATCCAACAAATGGAGTGTACTCTAATTGCAGTAGTGCTAGTCACAAGGAGTAGCGTCCAACAAATGGATTGTACTCTGATCTCAGCAGCGCTACTCACAAGGAGCAGTGTCCAACAAATGGACTGTACTCTCTCAGTAGTGCTACTCACAAAGAGTAGCACCCAACAAATGGATTGTACTCTGATCTAAGTAGTGCTACTCACAAGGAGTAGTGTTCAACAAATGAATTGTACTCTGATATCAGCAGTGCTACTCATAAGGAATAGTGTCCAACAAATGGATTGTACCCTGATCTCAGTAGCTCAAATACTGTACCTCCAACCATACAGTTAGGCACAGCATTGGTTAAATAATCCAAAGCTCCTATTACCAGGTCACCCCCTTCTATCCACTAAAATGGAGCACATAATACATATTGATACATAATCAAACATTTTTATTATGTATAGCACTGTATTGTACAGCCTATATGAACCACGTACCCACAATTTTTTCAGCAGGCCAAAACTGCATTTCACAACTAGAGCTCTTACAATAAAGACTACAGAGTAGGCATGCTAAACTCTATTCTGCCCCACATTTGGCTAGACTAAATTCTAGCTAGTGCCTTATCTTCAACCACATTAACTAGTACAGCAGAATACTTCTCATCTATGCCGATTTGTAACTCATTGTAAAGTGCTATATTATTTAGCCTCTTTAAAACTGTTAGAACAGTACCATCTCCCAGTAAGTTAGCTGTAAAGTCTTATGTTTGTATTATCTAGCTTAATGTCTTATGTCTGCATTACTCAGCATAATTTCACACTTGTCATCTCAGTTACTTATCATATTTGCTTTATTTTGTTTTTACTCAGTGAAGTATTATGCATGTTTATATATCATATTTCACCTTTTTTTTACGTTGGTCTTCCACTGGGTCACTCCTGAAAATAGGACTGGCCCAGTAGGATTAATCCAATTACCAAAACTTAAACAAGTAAACAACTAAATAAACAAAATGAAACCAGATTCAAAGCCCATATTATACCCAAATGATTGTTGTCAGAATTGAGCCTATGTCTGAAGAACAATATCACCTATTTATTAAATCAAAACAGTACTGTTAAAGCAGTTCTTTGGAAAATTTAACTGAAACTCAGATTATGGCAGTGACAACCTGAAATGATTCAGGTGCCTGCATACTGCATACTTCCAAACTCTCAGTTTCTCAGAAAGTGCATGCTAGATTCCAGGTATGTTTTCCCAATGGTTGGGAAGGATTACAATATATTTTAGTGTTTCCTGGAATAAAGCTAAAGCCAAGTAATATGGCAATGCATTTTTTTCTGAGCAGGAATGTTCT